>NC_044510.1:12919113-12921613 GCF_902362185.1 Chanos chanos
AAGCACAAAGAGAGCAAACAGATGAATAAATAAACTAACAAAAAACGAGGGGAAGTGCTGTTTCCTTTTAACTGGCTGTACGTTCTGATCAATTATTCATCCACGAGACCTTTTATTTTCTTCACCTAAAAATAAAGACAATATCTCGTTTCTGGAAGAAAAAAAAAAAGCCGCTTTCTGGGCTCAACAAAAGACGGTTGAGCCAAAAGACACACTAAAGCCATCAACTCTCATTGCAAAGCACTCAGACAAAGAAACGAAAGAAAGAAAAAAAAAGAGAGAGGAAGAGAAAAAAAACAGCTTCAGTTAGAAAAGGAGAGGGAAAAAATGGACACTGTCAAAAAAAAAAAGAAAAAAAAAGAAAAGAAAGAAAAGAAAAGGAACAGACCTTTTTTCATGGGTCAGAGAAAGTTTTCAAAATTAAAATTGAATGAAAATGAGGCTTGAAGTTCACTCTGAATTGATTGGACTGTTGCCTAGGCAAGGCTTTTTTAATAATAGGAAATAACGGCGATAACAAATTGCAATTCAAATAAATTTTCCCCAAAATGTTAGGGTTCCCAGTGATAGAACTGTAACTCTAAAGGTGTGTCTGCAGAAACTTGCCAGAAAGAAGTGGAAAAATTCAAAATAAATGTCCTCCAGATATTGTGTATATAACGGTACATTGGATTAAGTAGAATGAGAAAATTACACTTCACTACAAAAATTGGATATTACATCTAATGACCACAGCATGTAACATGCAGTGACCGTAATATATTGCACCAAATAACTATATTACACTAAATTACCATGTCATGTTACACTTCATGACCATACAAGTTACACCAAATGACCAGATTATGTCACAGCAAATGATCGCATCACCAAATGAGTATATCATATAACACTAAATTACCACATCTTACAACCAATGATATTTTTAGATGTTTTGCTTGATAAATAACTATATGATTTTGCCCTTTAAAATGTATTTCAAAGCAGGAGAAGGATATGATTTCACGCTGTAAACGTCACTTTCAGATTCCCCTGTAACAGTAAATAACACGTGAACTCTCTAGACACATCACCTGCTCCGCTTTGTCTTTGATCTTCATACAAGTTTCAGAGTAACGCTGGATGGACGTGCTACGGTACTGGAACTGAGGAAGGCTACAGTTATTCCCATTAGTGATTCCATGGCCTATGGATTACACTGGTGTCCAGAATAATCAACGTTACATTTTCGACGGAGGGGATTTGTCGTAACACAAAACCAGCTAAACGTGTTTTCGAAACAGAACGTGCAAAAAGAAAAGGAAGAGATGAACATAATATACCCAAAGCATGAAAACCTGATCTCTTTGTTCATCCCTCTCTCTCTCTCTCCCTCTCTCTCTCTCTCTCTCTGAAGATCACTTCTTCTCTGTACACACTTAAGAGTTCTTGACATGATGTCAGGCCTTCCTTTTTAGAGGTGGATCCATATGGATGAACAGATGCCAGAGAAAGAGAGAGAACGAACGGAGGGGAGAGGGAGAGAGGGAGAGAGGGGGAGAGAGAGAGAGAGAGAGAGAGAGAGTCGACGATATCCGCCAGTTTTCCCTAACCCCAGTGTGATTTGCTTGCCTTTACATATTTGTTGGTTTATTTTGTAGATGTGTTGGCAAGACAAGACAGCTCCTGAATATTCAAACATTTCCAATTAAGGGCTTCATTTACTTAAATTCCACTCCGCAATGTTTTCGTAAGGCCAACTCATATGCACGCACGCGCGCACACACACACGCACACACACACAAAACAGGTGTGTATGGACTTCACTTGGGACACACGTTTCATTTACATATCAAGATCAAGGCAATTAAAATAATCAACGTAAAGCCCAGGCCGTGTGTTAAAAGACTGGCAACAACTAATTATCGACGGTAAGGTCCGTCATTTGGAAGATGTTAATTATGTTCCAACCTGAATCATTAGCCGTCATGAACTCGTACAGCTAACGGCAGCGGAAGAGCCCTTAAAGGTGCTGACCCAGTTCTCAAATTTTAGCCTTAAACTTTACTTTGATTTCACGTGGTTACGGTCACACGTACATGTATCCGATCGAAAGGAAAGTTCAGACGACCTGAGTTTGACATATTTCTGCATTCTGTGAGTAGGTGTTGAAAAAAACCAGTTTCGCTGAGAAGTTCAACTTTCAGCTGTTAAAAGACAAGACGGTCTCACAGGCTGCAGAGGCACCCACTGCCATCAAGGAAACCACGACCTTAAAGACTGACGCAGCTTACATAACTATTCAGTCGAGAAGATAGCGTAGACTAGCAACAAAACAGACACAGACAACAAACAGGAGAAACCTGAATACGTCGACGTTAAGTAAAGGAACATGACCCTTAGGTAGAACTCCTGACCATAACTGACTTAATGCTCATCTCTGTCAATCATTCTCCAACCTGGCAACAGTCACTGCTGAACTATTTTGTGGAGCCAGATGTAACTTAGCAACAGCACAGCT
>NC_044510.1:12934113-12946613 GCF_902362185.1 Chanos chanos
TCTCTCTCTCTCTTCGGTCATGATATGACTGTCAAAGGGCTTACATGACTGGGGGGGGGGGGGGGGGGGGGGACAGGGCTCCATTTGAAGCAGCTACATCTCTAGAAAACGAGTGAAAATACTCTTTACGTTTGTTCTCGCTCAAATCAAGGAAATGAAATTCTAGCCTCAACCCTCTAAAGCGGAGGTGGCGAGAATGCGAAAGAGAGAGGCTGAAGACAACTGTATTCCAAACAGCGAGCAAAGGGTAGGGGGAAAAAAACCTACATAAATGAATAAGTAAATAAATAAATAAATAAAGTGGACATTAACTGCACTGAGCTAATTACAAACGGGACACCTGAGCATAGAGTAATACGAGACTACACTGTTATGGAAAATTATATCGTGGTGGGTAGGTCTCCGTGACACATCGAGGAGTTGAGAACGAACGCAAAGTGGCGCGTGGGAGTGACGGCAGAGCAAACGTGGTTCCGACGGCCTTGACGGCCCACCGTTCCCCGAAGAAATCTCAAACTCCCCCACTCTACGGCTGACCCAGTCAAACGTGGTATGAGATCAGGTCATGTGTGGCATTTGTGCTTGACGCGCATCGACATTGACAGTGTTCGCTCGATCTGATTTATGAATGCTACAGTCACACCGTCGCGTTTTCACAAAGACGCGTGTTTTATTTTACATCGGCCCTAATAACGCACCCCCCCCAACCCCCCTCCCCCCCCCCCTCAACTAACCTCTCACAGCTATTGAAGGGTTAACCTCCTTCGATCAATCCAATGCAAACCTGAGAGTCTTACATCCATAAAGAAATCAATGCAATGCAATGCAATGCAATGAAGACAACGTTTTGAGACACTATGAAAAGATGGGACTAGAGGGGGTTGGGGGCTGGGGTGGGGTGGGGGTGTGTGTGTGTGTGTGTGCGCCTGTGTGTGTGTGTGAGGGGGGGGGGGGGGTCTGTTGCTGATGGTGGAGGGAACAGAGACCAAGGAAGGGAAATCATTGTCTAATTCTGCTTAATAAGCAATGGAGGTCCTATGAGTGGAATAACAGATGGTGTTTTTGCAACAGATTGCAGTGAGTGATTCTTTTAATAATAATGCGAATTAAATTCTTCCTCTGTAGAATCCAGGGCCCCCATCGCTGGGGAGTCGTTTTCAAGAGAGTGAGAGAAAAACAGGCAGATAAAGTAATGGCTAAGCCCAACACCTGAGGCTGTGTGTGTGTGTGTGTGTGTGTGTGTGTGTGTGTGTGTGTGTGAGAGAGATGTGTAGGTACAGAAAGGTGGGGGTTGATGGATTCTTGATTACAGATCATTTCCATAAAATGAGGCAATTCATGAAAACGCTCTTGATATTTTTACTCAAGACAATCATTTGATGGAGGAAAAAAAATAAATAAAAAGATGACGGTTATGACCTAATTCAGCGGTTTACATTAGCTGAATAATGAGTCTACAGTTGCAGTGCAGTGAGACAGAACAATGGAACACCGATGGAACAGCCTGACTCATTTTTCCACTGACATTTACACAAGCATTAGATGTTTTCTGTATCAATGTTCATCCGTTTATCGATGTTCATTATTCATCTGTAGGATTTCTACTGTACGTTGTTCTTCATTTGACCTGCGTCCTTCGGTCACACAGCGAAGGTTTTCCCAAAGAGAGATGTGGCTGTTTACGACCAAAGCGAGCAAATAAAAAAACAAAAACAAAAAAAACAAAACTGTCTTGAAATGACAGACATGATATGAGCAAAAAAGACAGGCTGTGTTATTACGTAAAGGGCATATGCTGATGGCTTTCAGAGAGAAATTACAAGTTGCTGAAAGGGAAGATGGCTTAAAGAGAGAATAAAAGCAAGAGACAGAGAGAGAGAGAGAGAGAGAAAGATAGTGAGAATGAGTGAGAGAGAGAGAGAGAGAGAGAGAGAGAGAGAGAGAGCTTAATGACATAATGACCTATTCCCTTATTAAAAGAACAGGGGAGTGTTAACATTTGCTCAAATTTGACCTTTCCATGACCTGTTCAAACATTTCTGTTAAACTGGTCTACGACACACACACACACTTGCGTCAGTTAAACTGGGATAAATCACAGTCACTTGTCTCAATTAAACTGGTATACCACACGGCCCCTTGTTTTAGTCAAATACGTTTAGTCATTTAGAGTAAACTAGTCTTAATCACCTTAACTCGTTTCTGTAAAACGGGTCTAACACATGGGCACCCAATTCTCTAAAACTTGTCTACAACAGTCTCTTGTTTCTATTAAACCAGTCTACAACACAGTCACTTGCTTTAGTTAACCGGGTCTAACTGGTCACTTGTTTCTTTAAACTGGTCTTACAGAGGCTCAATCATGCCCAGTAAGCCAGGGGAAAACATGGCCACTCGTCTCTGTTAAACTGGTTAAATGAACGGTCACTTGGTTTAGTTGAACTGGTGTCGTAAATGATCACTGAAGATTCTTTTTACAGCACTTATATCCTCTAACACTCACACTGTAGAGACAGGGTTAATGTTGGAAATGTGAGATATTGAAATATATTTTTCACGGGGGTCTTGCCCATGTGATTACAGGTGGGTTAATATCACAGGGTTAAAGGTGTTGTTGAATGACTACTGCTTCTAAAGCAGATATTAAAGAAACTCAAGAGTCCAGATTTGCCCTCCTTTGTTTTATCGGACATGTGATAACTCAGGGGATTGACCTCTGTGACTGTGTAACTGCTGGAGAAGCTGGACGTGTGTGTGTGTGTGTCTGTGTGTGTGTGTGTTTAACTATCTGCAGTACTGGTGCTGATGGTCCATTTGGGCTCAATCCAAGAGCACCTCTAGTCCTGGCTGCTAGCATAATTAGCCTAAGACTTGTGCCAACCACATGCGCGCACGCAAGAGAGAGAGACAGAGAGAGAGAGAGAGAGAGAGAGAGTGAGTATGTGTCTGTGTATGTGTGTGTGTGTGTGTGTGTGAGAGAGAGAGAGAGAGAGAGAGAGAGAGAGAGAGAGTGTGTGTATGTATGTGTGTGTGTGTGTGTGTGTGTGTGTGTGAGAGAGAGAAAGAGAGCGAGAGAGAGAGAGATGTCAGTTATGCTTAGGCAGTCTGTCCATCACTAGGCCTCTCCTTAGCCACACACTGACAGAGCTGATTAGCTGGATCTTTTTTAAAAAGGTCCTGCATAATTACAAATGCATGCACGCAAACACACACACACACACACACACACACAAACACAAACACACACCCACGCGCACACACACACACACACACACACACTCACAAAGCCCCTCCTAAAAAAAGACACTCTCCCTGTCTCACACCTCAACCCCCCCACCCCCGCCAAGTCCCTACCCCCCTTCACACCCTCTCTCTCTCTCTCTCTCTTTCTTTTCTTTTTTTTTTTTTTGCTGTTTTTCCACCGAGGGAAATGAAGAGCAGTTGAAGGAGCAGTGGGGACAGAGTTACAGTTAAGCGTAGGTGAGCAACGGCCCAACACACTCTCCAGAGCACTGACTACAGTTTCCACAACAAAATGCCCACTGCCCGCTTCACAGCTGCATGTCTGACAGGAGGCTGGAGATCAACCGTGTATCCAGCGTGTGACAGAAATAAATGAATAAGCACCGGTTGTGTTATAGGGTTTTAGGTTTAATACAGTTTTTTGTTTTTTTTTGCTCTTTATCGCCATTTTTCTCCTCAGTTTGGTTAACTTCTGCAATAGAATATAGGAGACAGGGGAGAGAGAGAGAGAGAGAGAGAGAGAGAGAGTGAGACACACACACACACACACACACACCCCCTTTGGTTCAGTGAACTGGAGGAGTCTTTTGCCCACTAAACCTGCCATCTGCCACCTAAACAAAGCTCTTACCTGCACAGTCTTGTTGTTGCCTAGAGACCTGTGTGTGTGTGTGTGTGTGTGTGTGTGTGTGTCCATGCCTACGTGTGGGAGCAAAACCACGCTGTCATTGTCCTATGGTAATACTTAGCACTATCTTCTACAAGAGAAATAATCAAAGTAGAGCAGAGGGAGGCCAAACTAAACAGCAGTTTTTTTCATCAGAAGGTCCAAACACACGTGCTGCTGCTGCTGCCTCAATGGCTTCTTTTCTTTCAAATAAGAGGACATTCTTTATGTTCGGTCACTCAGAGGATGCTTCTCTAACACACTGTTTGGACTGGGCCCTCCGCTAAACTTGTGTGTCTCTGCAGGTGTGTGTGTGTGTGTGTCTGTGTGTGTATGTGTGTGTGAGAGAGAGAGAGAATGTAAACAGTTTGCAAATGTGTTTACCCCAATCTAGTATTTACAGTCCCTGACCGCCTGTGTGTTTGTGTACAGGCGTGCGTGTGTTTGTGTACATGTGTGTTTACGCGGGTGTGTGTGTGTTTGTGTACAGGCGTGCGTGTGTTTGTGTACATGTGTGTTTACGTGGGTGTGTGTGTGTTTGTGTACAGGCGTGCGTGTGTTTGTGTTTTTACTCTCACACAAACAAAATGCAGGGTTGCATCACAAACCTCAGCCCATGAAAGATGAAGTAAACTCTAAACTCTAAATAATGTCAGTGTAGACAGTGAGTAAGTAAAGACAGTGTAGACAATGAGTACATAAAGTCAGTGAGTATGTAAAGTCAGTGAGTATGTAAAGTCAGTTAGTGCAGATGGTGAGTAAATAATGTCAGTGTAGACAGTGAGTAAGTAAGTGAGTATGTAAAGTCAGTGAGTATGTAAAGTCAGTGTAAACGGTGAGTAAGTAATTATGTAAAGTCAGTGTAAACAGTGAGTAAGTAAAGTGAGTGAGTATGTAAAGTCAGAGCAGACAGTGAGTATGTAACGTCAGTGTAGACAGTGAGTAAGTAAAGTCAGTGAGTTGGTAATGTTGATTAGATGGGGATTTTTGATCAACTGGTAATAGAAAAGCATAATTTGATGAACACTTGAGGTAAAACCTTAGAGTGCATTCTGACAGTTTTGTGTCATACTGAAGTTTTTGGAGATGCTTGTGATTGTACAGTGTCCACCTCACAATTTTTCATATAAAGTCAATAAGAGCTGAAAAGTTACTGCACCTCTGTCTGATGTTTCTGACTATGCTGTTTCTATTAAAATACACTCACACACACACACAAACACACACACACACACACACACACATTCATATATTATTCTGAAAATTTCATCAATATTACGAATATGGATCCATCCACACACCCTAATTGCCCCCAAAACACACACGCGCGCGCGCACACACGCGCGTGCACACACACACACACCCCACTGCTACCAGCGTGCAGGTACAATCACTCACACACACTCAAGTTCACCGCACCAAATACGAATGCTTGCAATCACACAATACACGACACACATCATACGACACACACACACACACACACACACACACACGTACACACTCTAGCGCTGTCCGGGAGCGCATTAACAGCTTGTAGCAGGAGGGAGGCACGTTGGCACCCTGTTTGTCATATTTCTTGTGGGCCTGGCCATCTGGCAGAGTGGCATTTTCATGGCTGTTTACCCTGACTCCCGCCAAGGATTCAGCTGCCAGCCTACCCGCAAAAAACGAACGAGGAAAAAAAAAAGGAAGAAAAAAATGGGGGGATTAAGTTGGTAATGCAACTGAGACTCTTGCTAATTTGGTGTAATTGGGAAGAAATGAAGATAAATGAGGTTGAGGAAGGAGAGGTAATCAGTACGGGAGGCAGTGCAGCTGTGCTTTTTGGTCAACACACACACACACACACACACACACACACGCGCGCGCGCTCTGATGCCCCTCCCCGTGCCAAACAAGGTACATGCAAATCCACGCTAATGACAAATCCACGGGCCCCGGTATGCTACAGCGCCGTGGGTTTGTATCGGGGTCGAGCTGTTTGGGTCTTTTTTTTTGTTTGTTTGTTTTTTCTGCATTAAGTAGCATTTAACCGTGACCTCTGTAAGCGATCTTTATGCCTCTCATCACTGACAGATAACGTCAAAACGAATGCTTTGTTTTTGTTCTGCAGTGCGTTTGAATGAGAGGTGTATTTGAGAGACTGAATAAGTGATATACCCCTACTAGAACCCTCCGCTCTACGACGTCTGGTCAGCTGACGGTCCCCTCACTTCGGGAACCCGGCAGTTGCTCCTCTCGACCACGCCTCTTCTCTGCCATTGCCCCGCGGTGGTGGAACGACCTCCCTCATACAGTTAGGACTGCGGAATCCCTTACCATCTTCCGCAAGAAACTGAAAACCCACCTCTTCAGAACCCACCTGTCCCCCAATGCCTAACCTCCCATCCTTACAAAAAAAAAAAACCTTGTCTTGTATCTATGTTTGTCAAAGAATTCCAGGGGTGCAATACGAAGGAGTAAATTGACGCTCAGTCTTATTGCGATGTCTGCTTATGAGGTATTAGGAATCCGACCGATGCACTTGCTTTGGCTAAAAGCATCTGCCAAATGCTAAATTGTAAATTGTAATTGTAAATTGAAGAGATATGATTGGCTGAAGCACAGAGAGCTTGTTTGACTGGATAGTGTGTTTCATCTTCGTCACCAGCTCTGTTACAAGGACGAGCGAGCAGTCTGTAATTTTACAAAAACGAAAATGTTCGTCAATCGAACAGTCGTGTAACATCACGATTGAGGATTGAGTATATTCAAGTAAAGAGAGTATTTTTTTAAATGACCTCTGAGTAACTCGTCAGCTATAGTAATCCACCTCCTAATTCTGCACTGAACAAAACACGCAGAACTTTGCTATGTACGCATGTACCTGCTATAAGATCATACCGTGGGAAGAAAAAGAAACAGAAAAGAAAAGAAAAGAACAGAAATGTCTATATGTAGACTGGCATTTTACTCACTGCATATTTCCCCTAACTGTCTCCCAGAGGCCTGTTTGGATGACAGCAGCATGTG
The DNA here is from genome assembly GCF_902362185.1 of Chanos chanos. Taxonomy (NCBI): domain Eukaryota; kingdom Metazoa; phylum Chordata; class Actinopteri; order Gonorynchiformes; family Chanidae; genus Chanos; species Chanos chanos. Next base: position 12,941,039 of record NC_044510.1, read on the forward strand.
TGTCTGTGTGTGTGTGTGTGTGTCTGTGTGTGTGTGTGTGTGTGTGTCTGTGTGTGTGTGTGTGTGCATGTGCGTGCGCGTGTGTGTTTAGGGGACTCTGTGGGGTGCCCAGTATATCCCCCTTGTGGTCCTTCTACATTTTGCCAGACACCCCTCTGCCCAAACACCCCTTTACCTCAACATCATCCCTCTACTGCACAGATGTCCCAGCATGAAGACACACACACACACACACACACACACACACACACCACACCTCCCCCAGAGGAGGACCTTTCTTGAAGACCATATATTAGTTTGGAGCTCTGCGGAGCTGAGACAGCTGTGTGTGTGTATGTGTGTCTACATGTAAAGCCTTGATTCTGGGTTATCTCTACTGCACTGTAAAACACTGATCTCATCAATTACATCACAACTAATTCTTCTTTTAAAGTATCTAATTCTGATCAATGATTCTCAAACAGAGAAAGAGAAAGAGACATTAAAGTGTAGAAATACCCATGTTTTAATGACACACATTGTCCTCACAAACCCCCACAAACAAAAACTATAGCCCATAATCAGACACAGTCAGCTAATCACTGTTCGCTAAATCTTACAGAAGTCAGTCTTCAAAAAGGTTCGCGTTTTACATCGTACACGACGCCATAAACCGCCGAATCTGATCTTCAGCAACAAAACGCCTTGGTTTGTTTGGACAGGTTCAGCACGGAAGACCAAGCAGAAGCTTATTACAAACCCAGTGACAGGTGTGAATGCTTCTCGCCGTTTACGGGGGAGATGTTTCCGGAATGTCTTTACATATTCATGAAAAAAAACCAAAAATAAATAAATAAGACACCTTCGGGGGGGGGGGGAGGATGTGTGTGCTCGGGGAATTTTAGGTGTGAAAAACCTATTTACACGCAATAACAAAGAAATAATGAAAAAGAGAGTGAGAAAAGGGAGAGAGAGAGAGAGAGAGAGAGGGATGGACAGATAGAAAGAAAAGGATTTAAATCGGTAGTTATTAATTCTCTCCCTGAACAATAGGAAGACAATCCGCGAGAGGCCTGTTGTGGAAAAAAAAAAGTGTTTGAATGGAAAATGAAAATGATTAAGGAGCACTCTTAATGAAGTGTTAATTGCTGTGTCGGCTGAAGGTTGGAAAAGTCGACGAACGCTTTCAACATTCAAAACGGGAGCTAATTTTCGAGGGGGCGTAAACATAAACACCAACAGGGCCAAAACGTTTGGAGGCAAAAAAAAAAAAAAAGCAAGTAGGATAGATTACGCAATCTGTTTTTTCACTCTTTCTTTTTTAAACGAGTCTCTGATTTGGAAGCAGACTATGTAAAAAAACCCAAAAAAATCCCTGAGAAACAATTTATCTGAGGACTAAACTGCCACCCCCACGCCCCCCCACAAGTGGAAATGAAGATTTCCACCGAAGCTGGAACGTTCCGGAAGTGTTACCACAGTTCACATGACCGTGTACCTATCCGCTACTGCGTGAGGTTGTTTGTTGCGAAACCATCCAGATGTTTACGGTGCGTGACGCAAATGTCTCTAAAGCGTCAGAAGAAGAAATGATCTCGGGGAGTTACGGAAACGCTGGGCGGGAAAAGTTTACATCCTTACACTTTACACGAGGGCCCAGACCTGGGCTCCACACATGCATTCAATACACTCGAAGTAGCTGAACGGCTGGGTCCCGTTCCAGTCTGCTTCAATGCTCCCTTGCCTTCTGGCCTTGCTCCCTTGTGGAATAAGATATAAATAGCAGTTTCCACGATGGCTCCATAACCTGAAAACCTGCTATGTTGGTTTGGTATTGTGTCAACACACTGAATAAACACTCAACTCAACTGTAGTTTCTTTCATAGAACACTACATGAGGTGAGGGAGTCGTGTAAGGGTATTGGGACGGTCCAGGGTATAACGGTCCAGTCATTCCAATGCTTTGCAAACGTATTTGAGTCAGGTCTGATCTAGGATAGAGGAACGCTTAACTCTAGCAAAAGACCTTTCGAAAACGCATCTGAAGAGCCAACAAGGCAGCGTAGGTTCGCTCTTCCGAAGTAAAAAGCTTTTCTCAAGTGCGAGAGGAGACATCATAACATTTCAAGATCTCTCATAAGTAACTGTGCATAGTCCACTTCTTTTTATGACTAAAGAAAGACAGATAAAGAAAAAGAAAAAGAAAAATCCCTTTCCTCTTAGCTCATGTGTCAGATGAATATTTAACCTGAGAGCATCAGCTGTATTACTGCTTTGGCTAATGCTTTTCAGTTACTAACGCTGTCTTTATGGCAGCATGATGTAGCTGAGTATTCAGCGTTAGCGGGACACTTGTCGCGAGGCTAACGCTGTGCTCCTCCGCGGCTCTTTTGTGTAGCTGAAGACACACAGGGTCCCTCACTTAGCCTTATCACAGGAGCACATTAATGGCCATCAGAGAACTCCGTTCTCTTTGAGGAGGGTTTTTTTTTGTATTTTTTTTTTCTTTCTTTCTTTTTTTTTTTGGAGCAGCAGAACGGCTTTGATCACGAGTAGCGCGCGCTTCACAGACAGGACGAAACGCCGGCTCTTTGATATCTCCTGGCGTTTACATATCAATGAGAGCCCACTGACACACACACACACACGCGCGCGCACACGCGCGCGCACACGCGCACACACACACACACACACACACACACACAGGAAACCTGCATCCTTCAGAGAAACGTATGGCTGTCTGCATACACCTGTAAACACACACACACACACACACACACACACGTTCGCCTTGGTTGTTTCAGACTCCGAAGTTTAAACCTGTTCAGGCCCCACTGTGCATTTTGTCCTCAGAAGTCTCTGGTCTTTCGTCGTGTCCGAGCTGTCCCGAGCGATGAGCATCTTTACAAGGTTTCATTAGCCGTCGTTCCGCGGTTCCTTTGGAATCAATCTCTCCGTCGGACCCGCCGTGTCAGCCGGATGAAAAATGGAGTGGGGCGCGAGGGGCTCTGAACGGGTCCCCTTCCGTACTGTTTGGCCCGGTCCGCTAATACTGTATCATCTGTTCAGACGGGCCAGCAATTCCCACACCTCATTACTGACAGGAACCGAGGGTCATTACGCCAGATAGGCTTCCATTAGCCGGACAGTGAAACTCAGACTGAGTGCAGAGAGGCCTTGGACATGCACGCACACACACACACACCTTCACACACACACACAATCACACAATCAGATATACGGAAACACACACACACAGTCACACATACACACACGAGCTCTTTGTGTGACACACTCTAGATTGCATATCTCTTACCCTGCTTTCACACACACACGCACACTCACACACATTTGTTACAATACACTCTGCAGTGAGTACACCTTGCTAAACCTGTTCTCTCTCTCTCTCTCTCCCTCTCTCTCACACACACACACACACACACACACACACAGACCATAAAGATAAGATAGGGGCTTTGAAGACAAACGCTCTTCAGTATTCAGACTCAGTTGGAGACTCAATAAAGTATGCAGTGAGGCTGTCTCCCATATTGACCCACGTCTCTGACACGGACACAACTGACAGACACTGCTCAAGGTCAACACACATGGCTCTGGCGACAGCACAAGACCAGCCGAGCGACAGAGAGAGAGACAGACAGAGAGAGAGAGAGAGAGAGAGAGAGAGACAGACAGAGAGAGAGAGAAGGAGAAAATGAGTAAGTGTGTAGAGGCAGGTACGTGGATGTGTGACGTACATATGTGTGTGTGTGTGTGTGTGTGAGTGTGTGTGTGAGTGTGTGTGTTTGGGGATGTGTTTAAAAGAAGAGCTCTTCCTGAGTCGAGGCAGCATGAGGGTGTGAGGCATATCCTTTCGTATATCCCTCTGTGACTCAGTATGGACTCCAGCACTGTTGGCGGATAACAGACATAAGGCACAGAGCGGTCTGTGACGGTCAGGGAAGGCCGGGGTCTAGACACACTCTCATATGTCCTACAGAAGGCAGAAGCCATCTGCCACCAGCACTCAGGGCAAGCTTGAACTCACATGAGCTGAGATGACGCGCATGCATGCGTGTGTGCGTGTGTGTGTGTGTGCGTGAGTGTGTGTGTGAGCATGTGTATGCAAATGGTTATCCACAGTGTACATGGATATATGTGTTCATGTCACTATCTGGGCCCAATTTACATGGAGTGTGTGTGTGTGTGTGTGTGTGTGTGTTTGGACGAGCTTGCAGCTAATGTTGTTAATGCGCTGATGTTTTAGATGTTCAACAATTACAGTTACAAACTTTCACCCCAGAAGAAAACACATTCACATATGCTGGTTTTGTGCTGGCATACACTGTGTGTGCGTGTGTACTCGCAGGTAAACCGCTCACGCCACACCCACACCCCGCTGTGATCTGTGGCTTGGGGCAGATATTGGATTGGAGTGTGCTGAGAGAGGAGCCTACGATTTATGAAGCGTTCATTTGTGTGGGGGAATATTTCAACAGGAGGACACTGAGCGGCCAGGTTTCCTGGTCTGTCAGCAGGATTGTGTGACAGACGACCGCGTAAAAGGAAACGGAGATACTGTCTCTGACCGCTTAATGGCCATAAACACAACCTGTATCGTCACAAACAAGCCCTAATCATACCCACACACACACACACACACACAGCTGATAATATCACCGATATGATACAAAAAAAAAAAAAAAGAAACACAGACAGACACAATGGCTAAAGAGAACTCTGAAGTGGTTGCCACGGGATACCTGGAACTCCCCTGTGTTCGTTTCTATTCCGTTCTTGACCACTTGGGGCAACGTTGCGCTCAAAAACGAACCCTCTGACAGGCCAGAGCAACCAGACTCAAAGATCAAACAGACATCAGCACTCCCGTTCCTAGTAGCACTTTTACAGCTGAAAGTAAATATTTAATGACACCGTAATAGTAACGGTTAAAAAGCCCAATTAGTCATTTAAATAATTCATCTAAATAAATAATTAATATGTTATCGATAACATTTCCATATTATTAGTTAAGAGACTTCACGTGACTCATGCTACTTTCATTAAAGATTACTGATTAATGATTAATGTTATTAATTTCAAAATTGTTATTATGAAGAATCCGATTATTAATCACTCTTTGATTCTGCAGCAGCCTGAACTATAATCTCTCTCTCGTTACCAGTCGCTGAAAATGACTATCACGGTGTGGCGATGAAAACAGCTGATGAAAAGAAGGGAAAAAGAAAATAAAGGAAAGGGAAAGAAACGGAGGAGGAACAGGAACACGAGGAGAGAGACTGAAGTACAAGGGGCCGGCAGTCTGACTAAAACCTCTGACAACACAACAAGTGGATCAGAGCGGTGACCCAGGACCTGAGTTCAAAAGGTAAAGCCTCTAGCTGAGGCGTGATAGTGAAAAGTGATAGGCTCTCGCCTCGGCCGCAAACCCAACAAAGGTCAATATTTTACTGAAAACAAAAACTGCCAACGCCGACGGAACAGCCGCCGTGTACCTGGGGGGGGGGGGGGTGTCTCAGATTACCGCCAGATTATGGGAAGGGAGAATACGCGACGCTAAAAAAGGTAACGGAAG
>NC_044510.1:12951613-12964113 GCF_902362185.1 Chanos chanos
GGTGAGGGCGAAGACAAATGAACGTACTTCTCTACATGTTTACTGAATTAAAAAAAGGGGGAGAGAGAGAGAGGCAAATACAAGCGCCTCACTGTTGTCGAGTTTCCAGCTTCATCCACCGTGCGCGCCTCGCGAAACTGACAAAATGACCACATTTAAACAAAATGTCAGCATGATTGATTCATTTTATTACGACTTCATTTTTTCTGTTGCTTAATCCCGCCGCTTTGACAGTCGCGCGGCTGCTCAGGCTCGAGGCGGCACTCTCTGAGCACTCATTTAACCGTAAACGTGGAGCTAGGACGAAAGTAGGAGTGGAGGGGACTTCTTTTGACCACAAGAATAATGTGGCGAACGAATACTGACCCGATGTCAACAGCGCAGCCAGAAGCAACTTAAAGACGTCAGTTAAGTCTTTATGAAGAACGGACGTTAAACTCCGTTAGGAACATTTACCTACTGTAACCTTAAAAGCTTTCAGCAGTCTTAACACAATTGAAATTAATTACAACAGTTTTGGCTTAGTTATATGGCGCTGGAGTGTACAGGTAGAGAGTATGTGAATAATCTCTGATGTATGAGGTCCTTATCTGTGAAATTTCTAATTTGTGATTATGTTGTGTAGGTTTCCTACAAATCTCAAATCTACGGACCAAAACAGAAGATGAAAGTGCTTCAGTCTACAAAGAGACAAAATACTAAGTGTCGTCCTGCTCCGTCACTCCTGAGGTAACGGACCTTGTTCATCCTCCCGTGCGTTTGTATCACTTGGTCTCTCCTTCTCTCAATGTAATGGAAAGAGGGGGAAAAAACTAATAAGAACTCCCAGACAACCACTGACCAGCAGACCATTTCAGGTACATAAAATACCGATGAGAGAGACAGAGAAAGGGGGAGAAGAAAGACTGAAAGAGAGAGAGAGAGAGCAGGAGGACAATCAGTATATTGTCTTAGCACGTTTCGCCTCCCCCTCCTCCCGATACTACAGCGAAGCGTATGTCCCGTAGATCAAACGGCAAAAACGTAACAGTAATTGATGTTTGAGGAAAGTCGCGACCCGCGGAAATGGGAGCCGGGGTGGGGCGAGGATGAAAGGCAAGAGCCGTTTAGAGGCGGCTGGACAAACAGATTACTTATTGTTTGCCTTTCATTTGGCCTTTTCAGATGTGCAGGGAGACTACTCACAGCCCCCGTGACACCGTCCAAAAAAAAAAAAAAAAAAAGCCAGAATGTCGATTCACCCTCCAGATGAACGCGAGGGCACTCAGCCACAACGGACCGAGCGCGAGAGCCATCCATCCTCTTTTCTCGCGCGCGGTCCTCCCTCGTTTTCACAGTATGACAGGTCCATCTTTGGGGCTAATGGCTAGCTTAGCAGAGAGGTGAAGATCCGAGAAACTTGGTAGACGGTGTAGCCCCCAAAGGGGGTCAACTACGGGCCAAACCATTTTGAATTCTTTCTTCATGACGTGTTTGGACAGTTTTTTTTTCCATCATACCTGGGTAACAATGTCCCATTTAATTAGAGAGGTACACCGAGAGGTAGATTCTAGAAGACCTCCTTTGATCTTTGCGGTCAACGCGATTTTAATTTCTGCAGATCGGTTTCAGCTTTGAGAATGTCACTGTTTCAACGGGGCAAAGGCTGAGTCACCACTGACTCAGAATTTTACCACGGGCAGACGGACCTGTTTATATTCATTAAGATATAGAGAAAGCTTTTAGTACTATTTTATTTAGCTCTGCTAAGTGCTCACACAAGGACAAAATGACTGCATCACACATGAGAGGTGTAAGTGTTGAAGTTGAGCTGAATGATTCACTTGGTAACAGCTGTGTAGTTAAAGTTGTTTCCCCACTGGATTTATGTCTGACTGTTATGTCACATATCTGTGTGATATCACCATCTCTCTGATATACTGTCTCTTCACTGAACTGAACTTTAGAAACTCTCTTTCTCACACACACACACACACACACACACACACACGAGAATCCTATAAACATAGTGGTTTCACAATAATATGCAGGAGTGCAAACAAAGGGAGAAAGAGAGAAGGAAAAAGTGAAAGCAAGGAGGATGAAGAAGAAAAGATAAAACACAGATTGCCTGTGAGAACAATACTGGAAAGATCATGTTTTTCTCCAAAGAGGGGTCACAGCAGCAATACGCGATCCTCAACCGGACGCATTACTACACTTTACATTTCTCTCTTTCAAGAAGAAAAAGAAAAGAAAAAAAAAAAAGAAGAACACCATCTTTTCTTTGCTTTGACAGAGTGTCCCGGGAAAGGTATCAAATTTGTGTGGAAGAGAGAGGGGGGGGGAGGAGAGAAAAAGAAAAGAGGGGGGAGTAAGGAGGAGATGAGGGGGTTCCGTCTTTGATTCGCTTTAACTGTAAATATTAAAATCCGATTCCGTGTTTCTGCGCGTAAACCGAGATAGCGGAAAGAAGGACAGAAAGGAAGAGAGCAGGGTGGGTGCACCGTATTTAATTCACCTTTGGAATTTCCGAAGCGACGGAACAAGAAGCCAGATGAATTGTGCGACAAAAGCAGGATGGCCCGCGGGCGTAATCGAACTCCGGCACCTACTGCAAAAGCACGGTGAGAAAAAGGGCGATAGAAAATGGAGCACGACGGACGCCAAGAATAAAAGAAAAAGAGAGAAAAAAGAAAAAGGCCAGCATGGTTAAAAACCACTGTTACATAAACTGGCACAGGGTATCACAGACTCCCCGGTGTTGTTTCCCAGTATGTGTGAAACACTCATCTTGGGACCACTGGTCTATGAACGGGCCAAACAGTTGAAATGGAAAAAAAAAAAAAAAAAAGGCATAGCTGGACTTGCTCGTACTGGTCTGTTGTCTTTTTTTTCCTTCTTCTTCTTCTTCGCTTTCTTGGATAAAAACACAGATGGCATGAATACAAAGCGCCAAGGGGCCACAGAGACGGTGAATTCAGAGATTTGAAATCGAGTCTCGGTCTAACGGTCCTCTTCCAGGACCTCTCTCTGGGGCTGTAGTCGGATTCCAACAGACCTGTCTGGTTTTCCATACGCTTAACTCGCTAATGAGTGTAACTATCAGTACATTTGGGTTGTGTTGTCACTATTTCAGCCAGTGGATGTATGTTTTTCTTTTTTCATCCAAGAGGAATTGATGTCTGTCGTCAGTCACAGAGACCCATACGTAACACAGTTGTTGTTTTTTTTTTTCTTGCCAGAAGGACCTGCATGTGTCTTTGATCCTTTAAAAACACACGCTGGATACAGGTTGTCACAGGATCATGAAGCCCCATGCTTTAGCAGAGTCAGGTGCGTTGGCTTCGGACCAAAACAAAATATGTGTTGTCCAATGCATCAGCCAGAGCTGTGGTTAGGGAAATGTCACTTAGCACAGCTCTACAAAAAAATTATTTTGTCACCTGGCCCATCTTCCACTAACTGTTATTTAGTGTGTCGTGTGTTGTGTGTGTGTGTGAGTGTGTGTGTGCGCATGTGCCTGCAAGTCTGAGCATGTGCTGGTGTGATGACATTACCATGTTTGATGTGTGTATGTGTGTGTGTGTGTCTGAGTGGTAAATAGAATTCATCGATCTGAAACTTTTTAACACCTTAAGAAAGGGTAACAAGTGGGTGAGAAAAGCATCTATGGTGGAAATGGTTAGTTTAGCTGTGTGTGAGTGTGTGTGGATGATGGAGAGGGCACCGTGTTTTCTTTGATATACCCAGAGGCCAAAATGAAAAGTCACTTCCTAAAAACACACTCACACACACACACACACACACACAAAATCCTCACATACTGCATCTGTGAGCAGCGTCGATATTTAATGATGTCGTTTGTTGAACTGCCCTGCTCTGTAAAATTCTAGATATTTTTTTTTTTTTTACATTGCAAGGCAGGTGCCATAAAACCCTATTACACATAATGTTTAAGGCACTTACGGACTAGACTTTACTACTTATCCAACGCTCTCTTTCAGTGCACATTTAAATCTCCCTGTTGATGCTCTAACTAAGAGCGCGTGCTTAAAAACCAAAGCTCTCCGTTTTTAGTAGCCTAAGTAGCCACCCTGGCGGCACGGAGCTAGCGTCCGCGGGAACCGCGCTATAATTAGCCGACACAGCAGAGGCGGTTTGCAGGTTTTATATTACATCAAGGTAAAATTACAGCGCTATGCGAGGAGAGATTACTACTCCAATCAAACGGGAATAAACTCTTAATTAACTCCCTGCTGAAGCAAACACTTTCTCAAGTTTATAATTATATTTTTTTTATTATTATTATTATTTGTTTGCAGGACACTAATGGTTATTGGTCACGGTGCTGGCTGTGTGTTTGTGTTTGCCTCTAATGAAGTGACTGCTACTATTTCATAAGGTTATCCTTATGCTCTTTAATGTCCCTGTTACAATTAGAGGAGAGGGCCGCCAATCAAATTTGACAGAGAGCATACTGACCAATGAAAAAATATGCCTAACTGACGGTAGAAATCTGGACACTACAAAAACCTCCGAATACATTTTTTTTTTTTTGGAAGAACATCTCTTTCGGTTTAGTTACTGTGTGAAAAAACATTTTAACTTATGAAATCTAAATTTTTCACGGCTGAATATCGAGTTCTGGTGTCCTAGTTCAAAATCTTGAAATATCTGTCCCCAACTGTAATCCTAAAATGGAACAAAACTGACGTTAAAAAGTAAAAAAAAAAAAAACAACAAAAAAAAAACTCGTCAGTAATTGTGGATGTTTCAATAACTGGTTTCTGGCATATTTGGCATACTGGGGTGGGTGAAGCCGGGCAGTTGCTTGGATACCACGGAGTGTGGGGGCCTGGCCTGCAGTATGACTTTTTATGGAGTCAGTGTCTGGACTGGACTGCGTGGAGAGTGGGCTGATCTGATCTGTGTGTGTCATTAACACTGTGTTGTGGGTGGTAAAGACAGAGTAGATTAATAACCCCCAAGTCCCACCCGCGCTGGGCACTGCTGCTATAGTGAAGGAATAAGAAAGCGAGGCAGAGAGAGAAGATTGTGTGTGTGTGTGTGTGTGTGTGTGTGTCTGTGTGTGTACTAACTTTAATATATTTAATATATGTACTAATATATGTACTAACTTTAATTTAATATGTATTTTTATGTCATTATGTGCATGTGCGTTGTATTTTATGAAGAGTCTGTGTGTGTGTGTGTTTGAGTGAGTACGTGTCTGTGTGTGTAAAAGTCTGTGATGTTTTGTATGAATAAGGCTAAGCATGGTAGATTAATATCTATGATTATACTAGTGTGTGTGTGTCTGTCTGTATTTGTGCATTCGTCTGTGTGTGTGTGTGTATGTGTATGTGTGAATGTGTATAGCACTTTGATGTAGGTTTTGTATGAATAAGGCTAAGCATGTTAGATTAATAACTATGATTACACTAGTGTGTGTGTGTGTGTGTGTGCGCGCACACACACATGTGTGTAACTCTGTGATATATGTTTTGTATGAATAAGGCTAAGCATGGTGGATTAATATCTACATTTATACTTGTGTGTGTGTGTGTGTGTATGTGTGTGTGTGTTTGTGCACATATGCGTGCTAAAGACCATTTACGTTTATCTGTGTATGAATGTATCAGTGCATTTATCTCTACCAGTAGTCTTCCTACACACACACACACACACACACACACAGAGAGAGAGAGAGAGAGAGAGAGAGAGAGAGAGAGAGAGACTGTGCGAGCGCGGAGCAGCAATCAGCAGTGATTTCTAGGCATCCCTTTAACCCCAGGAACTCGTTAATGTTTCATGGAAAGAGCCACTAGAGTCCTCGGCGGCTGACTCAGAATATCACGACTTAGCAGAAATAAATGGGCCAAGTGTTCAAAGAGTAACGAGGCACTGCTCACAGGGCAGAAAGTGAGTGAAGAGCACTCTCCTTTCTCTTCTTTTTCTTCTTCTCTCTCCCTCTCTCTCTCTCTCTCTCTCACATGCACTTTTTTTTCTCCAATCTCTCTCTGTCCCCAGTGTGCAGAGACACACAAAATCTCTCTCTCGCTCTGTGTGTGTGTGTGTGTGCATACACACACACACTCACACAAACAAACACACCTTTCTCTCTCTCTCTCTCTCTTTCATTCTTGCTTTTTCTGCGTTCGACTACCTCTCTCCTAAGATATGCTTTAATTATGTGGAACATGTATTGCACGCTGATACACAGTCCTTTAGCCATTAGGCACGCAACGCAGCACAACGCGACACACACAAAAAACCTCCAACTGCCAAAGACGCGTTGGCAAAACATTTCTCCGAAGATTTCCCTGAACGTTTTTCGCGTTTATCCCCATGACGTTTCCATAATGTGTCTGTGACGTCTCTGTTCTGATACTGTGTGAAGTTATAGTGAACAGAGCCGTTCTTGACCATGCATGCACCCTGTTAAAGACAGTCCTTTTCCAGTGTTTTTGACGAGACCATCGATCCAATCGACAACGCCAGAACTCTGGTACCGTGGTTCAGGTTTTGTGACTAATTACAAAATTAATTAGCATCACATGCAAACAGCAGCTGTCGTGCAAGGTGACACACACCAGGTTTCTTGGATAGAGAAAGAGAAAGAGAAAAGGGGCGAGGGAGAGAGCAAGAAAGAAATTGAGAGACTTACAGGAAAAGAGAAAGAGAGAGAGAGAGAGAGAGAGAGAGAGAGAGAGAGAGGTTGTTTGGTTGCACCTCCCTGTGGTAACTTTCCTGTGTGTGCCACTGACAGATTGATTAGTCTATTTCAGCACTTTGTGTGTGTGTGTTTTTTTTTTTTTCACAAGTCCAGTGACCACAGAAAGAGAAACAGGAAAACCTTCCCAACCTCACGCTTGTTGGAGCAAGTCTGTGCAGTTTGATCATTCACTCCAACCAAACAGACATTTCCTAGCTAGCTTGGAATTGGAATGAAATCAAAGAGCGGCGTTTTTTTTTCCCCCACCATCTCTCTCCGTCCCTCATCACTTGTTCCCTCCACTCATTCTAAATTTCAACAGCTGCCGTCTTTCCAGAGACATCTCTTCACATACCTGGTTCATTAAAGGAACTTTCTCACCCCCTTAGTCAAATACTGTTTTCCATGTAATATCTTGTCCATTAAGTACTAATTACAGTGTTTTGCTGGAATAGACTGATACAGTACAGAGGTATGGAAGAGGGTTTGGGACGCTAAGTGACGGTTTGACTAAAGCGCGAAAGGCCACGTGAAACTGAGCAGTTGCTGGTGACTTTGAGAACAGCTTTCCTGACAACATCTAAACGTCTCAGTACAGTCAACAAAATAAGCATGTCTTTCCCCTCCCATCCTGATTCATATATAAGTGTGTGTGTGTGTGTGTGTGTGTGTGCGTGTGTGTGTGAGTGAGTGTGTGACGCTGATTTGGTTTTGTAAACAGACCCAGACACCAGAGAGAGAGAGAGAGAGAGAGAGAGAGAGAGAAATGCCTATTGATGGATAAGAAAACCATATATTTTATAACATGTACTATCCTGATACAGCAAACATGTATACACACACACACACACACACACACAGGTGCATGTATATCTCTGTGAAGAAAATGAGAATTAGTTCCTATATTAACACCACTGTTCAGCTGTGGAGAAAAACCGCCGCCGCGACCACCGTGTCAGGTCCACGATTAAATCTGACAAACTGAATTTGTTCCTGCAGTCACTTAACAGCCTCCTCTCGCAAACAAGACCTGCAGAAAGCTTTATAATCTCAGAGGGGATAAAAAAAAAAAAAACAGCAAAAGAGGGGGAAGTGTCAAACAAGGGCAGTTTTCAGTTTTCCCGGTTTTATGGCTCCCACGCTTCCGACAGTTTCCCTAAATCTTTTGTTTCCACTGGAATCGCGTATTTCCGAGTCCGCCGTGATCAGCTACACTCGTTAATAATGCTAATTGCTGGCGGAACAAAGGTTTGGAACTCCCTGCCGCTTCAAAGACACACCTTGAAAAAAAGAGGGTAAAAAAGGTAGAAAAAAAAAGAAAATGAAGGGGCTTGAGCAGGACCACCCAATACTCCATTTTCTCAAGAAGCACTGAGTTTGGTTTTTTTTCCGGCGAGACGGCAAACAGCAAGACCACAAAAATCCTGACCTGGAGTGTTACTCGGTCTGAGTGAGAGTGGAAGCTGCCTTTGGCTTCCTGGGGTCGACCTACCTTTCCAACGCTAACCGTTTGAAGGTCACCTTCTGGACATTTGAAGGTCGTCTTATGAGAGTGCCTTTTGGGCGTTAGAGAGCTGGAGACATAATTTACTCACCGCATTTGTGAAACACCCAGAATGGTAAATTTGAATATATATGACTGCAGGTATCAACCCAACAGTGAAACTAGAAGGGCACTTGGAGACCGCAGACAACCGCAACCACTATATATATATGTCTGGATATATTTCCAAAACTATTAGAACAAAAAAAAAATCAGAATGTATGATTGTGAAAGCTAATTTATTGTAAGTAACCATTAGCGATTATGCGTGTGTTATGCTAGCCTACAAAAACCATTAAATAGGCGTACTTTGGTCATATCGATTTGGAAAAAACAGTAAGGATGATGTAGACGTTGCTTATTTCTTAAATGCCTGCTGTATTTGTTTTCTACAGTGACGTCTGATGTGGCCCTTATCTGTGGTTGTATGTGTAGTCACGACACACCATTCACTGTAATCACAACGGGGTCACGCATGCGTGACAAATTCAGTTCATCTCGCGATGTTACCGAAAGCGGAAAATAATACGTGGATCCGCCCCGTGACTCGGAACCGCTCGAAAATTTAACAGGTTCTTCCTTGGCCCATGCCACACCCTTCTACCAAGTTTCATGAAAATCGGTGCGGTGGTTTTTCCAGTAATCCTGCTGACAAACAGACAGACACACAGACAGACAAACCGACAAACAAACAAACCGCACCAAAAACATAATTCCCTTGGCAGAGGTACTGGGAGGTTTAAGGGATAAAGGAAAACAGACACAAGCCTAGCATCTCGAGAGCATGTTTGGTGTTAACAAACTTTGGTAGAACGGCGATTTTAAAAAAAAACCTCAAGAAGGTATGTAACACCTGACAAAGTAAGACTGTACAATGTCACTCCTCTACTTTCTAAACTCCAAACTTCCATACGTCAGATGGAGAAACACCAATGTTCTCCATTTTGGTTCAGTCAGCTCTGTTTTTCTGTCATTTATAACTGTGTCTCACTTTGTGGGGACTTTTTATGAATTGTCATTTGTCCACCCATCCTGTCTTTCTGAAAGATGGAGAAAAATGAGGAGAAATTACTTGAACAGCGAGAGAGAGAAAGAGAAAGAGAGAGAGAGACAGACAGACAGCAAGCTCATCAGTCACATTAGACATGTATGGACAGGTCTCTCCCCCACCACCCCTTCTCTCCCTCCCCCGAATCTCACCTGAGTGAGAGAGAGAGAGTGAGTGGCAGTGGTGGAGCCAGGGGAGGGAGGGATGTGGAGTCAGGGGGCGGGTGGGGGGGTGGGGGTGGTCGGAGAGCCGAAGCAGTAGTGACAGGCAGGCTGGCCAGGGGTTTGCCGGCTGGATTAGCTCCGATAGCCATAATAAATGAAACAAGAGGCACAAATGAAAACAGTTGGGCGCTGACTGGCGCCGGGGCTTATGGGAAGTGGCAGCTCCGTTGGCCCCCAGGCGGCCAAATTAGCTTTGCCACTCGATAATTTGACTGATCCACTCGAGTGGCCGGCGAGAGAGAGAGAGAGACAGAGAGAGAAAGAAAGAGAGAAGGGAGGAGACCTGCTCTCTTATTACCTCAAAAAGAGAAGAGAAGACATGTCGAACTCGTTGAGTGCTCTCGCTGTGAATGAGTGTGCGCGTGCGCGTGCGCATGCATTTGTACGTGTGCATGTGTCTGTGATGTATGTGTGTGTGTGTCTATTTGTGTGTGTGAGAGAGAGTGTGTGTATTCACTTGTGTGTGTTTGTAAGAGCGTGCGTGTATGTGCCTGTGAACATTGGCATGTGCGCGTGCGCGCGCGCGCGCGCGTGTGTGTGGGTCCATCTGTATGTGTATTTTATCTGGGTGAGCACCTCTCTGACCTGTGAGTAATATGGTGACACAGTCTGACATGTGGAACAGGCCACAGGGAGACGCCACATCATCAGAGTGACGTCTTTAACTCTTCATTAGATGCTCAAGAGGGATTTGGGAAGGAGCAGGTTAGAAAACAAAGACGGCACAGGAACCTGTCAACCTCTAAAATGGGGGAAAAAAGAGGTGGTGTCTCTGTCTTTCTCTCTGTCTCTCTCTCTGTATGTGTGTGTGTGTGTGTGTGTGTGTGCGTGTTTCACTTGAAGGCTAACCTTTGCATAGCCTTTTCCACGTTGAAAGCGCATTTCGTCACTGACTTATTATTTGAGACAAGGTCACCCCTTTTTTCATTTTAATGTCGGATTAGTGACGGCAGATCCCGAACTTTGATGTGGAAAATGTGCAGATGAGGGCAACTCTGGAGGACGGGCGAAAAAAAATTAGCGTCACTTTATCGATGTGCTATTGACACTTTTTTTTTTTCTTTAACTGGAGGAAGAAATGTCAGTGTGTACTATTTAAGACTAACTAGCAGAGTAAGCATTAAAATATCCATTTACATACTGCAGTGTCAAAATTAATAACGCAAGCAGCAGGACACTGAAACTGTGTGTGTGTGTGTATTTATAATTACAGGCCAGCAGGTTTGAGAAAGGTTGTGTGTGTGTGTGTGTGTGTGTGTGTGTGTGTGTTTATAATTACAAGCCAGCAGGTATGAGAAAGGTTGAGTGTGTGTGTGTAATTTGTGTGCATGTGTGTAGTGTGTGTATAATTTGTGTGCATGTGTGTAGTGTGTGTTTGTGTGTGTGTAATTTGTGTGCAGTGTGTGTGTGTGTGTGTGTGTGTGTGTGAAAGAAATACAGAGAGAGAGAGAGAAAGAGAGATGCCCTTCATACAGTGCACGCGGCTATTTTAGGACCTGATTTTAGCACAGCTGTGTTTTCCTCCAAACGTCCTTATGAAAAATAGTGTCAGATTCACTTTATCAGTCATATTGCCTGTTTAAACTGATGCTTGGACTCCAAGCTCACAGTAACCAGCAGTAAAAAAAAAAAAGAACATGAATAATTATTCAGTCATTTTGTGCAGCAAGGCACAGAACTGTTTATGTTGTCAAAAAAGCTATTTCAGAAACAGTTTGGAAATATGTATTTGTAACTGTGTTGATGACTGTTTTTAAACAAGAACCTTCGAGTGAATTTAACGATAAAAAACGTCTTCAAATATCAAGTTTTTTTTTATTTTAAAATAAATAAATATATTATGTTTTATATTTTATATTTTACAAGGTATTCATTTAATACACCCAACCCGTGTAAGAAGATCATCACAGTTTGATAAACTGTTTTAAATCGGGCTCCTAAATTCTCATTAAAATAACCCACTTAAAACCACATTAATTACTCTAATTACCAGCTATCCGCATATTAGAAAAAATTACCACATTTTGTCATAATCTGACTATTGTTCCTGTTAAAACTTGATGTGCGAAACAGGATCCCGTGGCGACGATTATACCGACAAAACGTTCGGCGCTAAAGAAGGTAATGAGGTTAGTGTCCTTAGACCCAGAACCGCAGATAAAGACTGATTTGTGTCCCTCTCGGGCATTTTACAAACAAACAAAAAAAAAAACCACCCACCACTGGAGGCGGAGCCAAATCAAAGCATCGCTAATCCCGCCCATGCGATCTATGACAAGCCCCTTATTGCCAGGTTTCGCTTTGAGAAGTTTTTAATGCCACCGTTCAAGAAGAGGGGAGATGGAGGGGGGGGGGGGGGGGTGCTTCACATGTCGCCTGTGGCAGAAACACACACACACACACACATGCACACACACGTACACACTGAAACTTTCCGAACATGAGTTGCTGACTCCAAACTGTCACTCATGTGTCGTTTTGCTAATTAGCAGGCTAATTATAGCATTAACGCTTCTGAAGCGCGGCTACAGTAAGGAGGCCACTGCTGGGACAAACAGACAGATTAATATTAAGAAAGATAAAGGAGGAGGTGGACATTTCAACACCTATCAGTCTCTTCCCAAACGCCTATGAAGCTCACAGCAGATAACAGAAAGCCCGTAATTACTTGTGCTTCAGGAGGGCTTTACTGTGGCAAAATTCTACTGGAGTTCTCAACTCAGAACTCCGGAACCCCCAGCAGCCAATCACTATGTGAGTTCCGTGGTCAGTTGACGATGTGTTACAATAAGCAATTAGAATGTTAACATGTAGAATGGCAAGAGTTAGAAACTATTGAACTGATATTTAAGAATATATAACTTAAGCCAGTGAGAATAAAGTAGGCCCAGAAACTTCAGGGCTTAATTACCACTATACTGAATTTTTTTTTTTTTAATAGGTCATCTGAGTGTTCGGTTGTTACCTAGAAATTACTGCTTTGTGAAA
>NC_044510.1:12966613-12976613 GCF_902362185.1 Chanos chanos
GATATACGAGTGTGTTGGTGACAGGCCTCCTGTACTCTGATGAGTGGACTTCCTGACCTCCTCACTGGTCTGATGCTAGCTCTTCAGCACACTGTTCGTTTTAATGAATACATGAAAAAAACAAAAAAAAAAAAAACTCTTCAACTCTTGGCTGCTTCCTTTTATTGCTTAGCAAGGCATCTGCAACACACAGGAGACTCATGTGCATAAGAGACATAATTCAGATAAAAACAACACACCTCTGGATATGTCTCTCTCTCCCTCCCTCTCTCTCTCTCTCTCTCTCCCTCTTGCTGTCAGGTTTGGACTGCTGAATCCTTATGTTTGCTTTCGTCCCTGGAGTGCTACAGGCTTATGATGTTTCTGTCAACAGCAATCCAGGAAACCAAACGCAAAACAAACCCCACAACAACACTCGTTTTGCTCTACGCTGCACCCCCCCCCCCCAACCTCCACACATGAGCACACACAAATACACACTCACACACACACACACACACACACACACACTGGAGACACAGGAGAATTTTCAAAGGTGAAAAATACTCAGGAACTTCTCTCTGTCTCTTTCTTTCCCTCTCTCTCATTTTCAGAGCTGGGTAAGTGATCTCCAGTCCCCAAGTTTTCAGCGTGACACCAGAAAAGTGAAGTCAAGTCTTTGACTTTGTTCTGACTAATTACCACATTAGGAGGAAATAAGAGTGTAAATTACTGCTAATGAGGAAATGACAGCTCCAATGAAAACCCACGGCAGGAGTGATCTCCTGCACTAATGTTTCCACAGTGCAAACCTAAGACAGTGTCAAAACAGTTTCCCATCTGAGAGGAAAAGAAAAAAAAAAAAACCTGTCGTATTTGTCAAGGCTGTCTCTGCCGCTAGAATCTTCTCAACAGTAATATGTTAATAACATCTGTGAGCATTTCAGACTTATTTGACTTGAAATACCAACTAATATAATACATGTTCACATTATTAGTATTATTTTTTCATCATCATTACTATTATTATTATTATTGTTGTTATTATTATTATTATTATTATAGTTGTTGTTATATGTTTACTACTATTATTATGTTATTATAATATATTTACTAGCTACTTTTACTTTCATGTATACTGTGGGCCAGGTATACTTTTTTATGTTTACAGCTGTGTGTGTGTGTGTGTGTGTGTGTGTGAGATCACACTGAAGTGCTTTACTGTCTAAGTCTCACATAAAGAGAGCACACTGGGATCAGTCAGATTAAATCAACACACAGGTTAACAGCAGTCACGTCACTTTAGTGTTATGGGTACATTACCTACCTACCCATCTGTCTGTCTATCTATCTATCTGTCTCTCCGCCTCCCTGTCTGTCTGTCTATCTATCTATCTATCTATCTATCTATCTATCTATCTATCTATCTATCTATCTGTCTCTCCGTCTCCCTGTCTGTCTATCTATCTATGTATCTATCTATCTATCTATCTATCTATCTATCTATCTATCTGTCTCTCCGTCTCCCTGTCTGTCTGTCTATCTATCTATGTATCTATCTGTCTATCTGTTTTTCTGTCTGTCTATATTCCTCTAGAAGAACACACTGTGATAGTTCTCTGGCAACCTGAAATTTATGTACACTTTCACCTGTCTATTGGCATATTTCTAGATTATTCTAAAACAAAACAGTGATATTTGCAAAATACGAATCCAGTAGAATTAAACAACAAACAAACAAACAAAAAAACAACGGCACTGCATTCAGAGGCAGGACATTTTGGCCATCTTAAACACAGTTTCTCTCAGTGATTTAAGAGATCCGACCAATCAAGACTAGACTCATTCAAACACACCGCTGTCATTTTCACACACACACACACACACACACACACATAAAAATAACAAATGACTGATTTCAAATGTTTCCGAGTCTCGTTTCTGTCTGGCACCGGTTGAGTCCGAGCGTTAGGACCAAGATTAAATACGATGAGCAGAAGCTGAGGGCTGGGGTTCTGGGTGATGCGATGATCAGTGGAGGGGCTATGAGAAAGACGGATGTACATTTTAAATAGGTCCTTCCCCTTGCTGGACAGGGGCAATAATAACGGGAGTGATTTGAAATCAATGTGTAGCACAGGCTAACGGGCAGCCCGGGCCCCAAAGCCGCTCAGATCAATATCCACACAGACCATTGTTTGCGCTAAATAGCCACTACCATCAGCAATTTACAGCGCCAACGCCGAAAAAAAAAAAAAAAGAGAGAAGAAGAGGAACTTCAAACAGGTTTAACAGAGAGACTTCGGTTTGCTGCAGGAACAACGGCTCAAATGGCTAAGCCTCTGTGAGTGTGAGTGCATGTGTGCGTGCATGCGTGTGAGATTCAGAGAGAGAGAGGGAGAGAGAGTGTGTGTGTGTTTGTTTGTGCACGCATGCATGTGTGTGTGTGAGACAGAGAGAGAGAGAGAAAGGGAAAGACAGTGAGAGGGAGAGAGAGAGAAAGAGAGAGAGAGAGAGAGATCACAGGAAAAGGGCAGATATACACACACAGGTGAGACAGGGTTCTGAGTCATCAGCGATAAAACAATTTTTTCTGAATAAGAGATACAATCTAGGAGTGGAGAGATAAATACGGATCTGCAGAAATGAGAAAAAGAAAAGACGAGACAGAGAGAAAAAAAAGAAATAGAGAGAGAGAGAGAGAGCGAGCAAAAGAGCAAATGCGTGAGCGAGAAAAGCCTCACAGAAATCCAATAGTTTAACCTCTGTTTGAGGTATAGTGGTGGCCAGTGAAGGACAGAGGGGAAAATCAATAGAGGCTGATTTGCAGAAGGAGGAGGAGTAGGCGGAGGAGGAACAAAAAAAAAAAAGAAAAAAAGATGACGGAGAAAGAAAAGAAAGCAAAACGAAAAGGATGAAAGAAAGCAGCGTCTCTAAAAGGAGAAAAACAAAACCAATAATCAACGTCCTTCCAACTCACGTGTCAGAACCCACGTTAAGTGGAAGCATCCACTTTCATCATACGTATTATTTTTTTTTTCTTTATCTTGTTATTTCCATGCATAATTCATTAATGGCAAGACTTAATTCATGGTGGTAAAAGAGGGATTTTTTCTCTCTTTTTTTTTCTTTCTTTCTTTTTCCCCCACCCCCATCCTGCAGGTCGTGCTGTGTTAAATTCAGTCAGGGTTGGATGGTTCTTCCAGGTGACGGCACAGGAACAAAAGGAGGTGCTCACCTGTAGGAGACAAAAGGCCCGGGGACAGGAGGCCGTGAACGCCGTGAGGGAGGAGCCGCGAGCTCTCCTGCATCGACACTCCCAGAGAACGCTTCGGAGGACGCCCGGGTCTGGAACTGGAGGAAGATAAAAAAAAAAGAAAAAAAAAAAAGATAAGAAAAAGTGGAACAGAAATTAGATGGGGGGGGGGGGGGGGGGGGGGGGTTGTGGGGGGGGGGGGGGACTCCTAACATAAGGTTCAACTATTCCTCTGACGGTCCAAAGGACCGAACCGATTTCACGTTAAAACAACGGATGCACTTTAAATGACGTCAATAACGGTCACAGACTAGCGAACAGCGTTCATTCTGACCAGTTAGGTACCACTTAATGGTCAACCAGCGACGCACTTCATATTTTAAACTTTTCTTTGCGTTACACAGATTTCAAAAACAGACCCAGAATGTAAAGATTGAACATTAGGCTGGAGCAGGATAGACAAGCGTGACATGATTCATGCCTGTCTTGCGTTCTGTGTAGTCAGAGATAAAAAAGCATATGTGGGCTGCAGTGTTCTGGATATTGAAATGACTGTTTCTTGTTTTGAAGCACTCAGTGCGCACGGTGTTTGATCCTTTTCAAGTTTCAAAATGAAACACCATTGTCTAGTGTGAGGATCATGCAACCTCCACATAAACACACACACACACGCACACACACACTCAAACGTACACAGCTTGAGAAGTTTGTCATTCATGCCTTAAACACACACACACACACACACAGACACACACATGCGGAGAGAGATAAAAAACTCTTCTCCAGAAATATCTGCGGTTTACTGCTTTATCTAAAATCACGTCCCCACACAGATTCTCTCTCCCTCTCTCACTTTCTCTCTCTCATCACTTGGAGACAGCCTGTGTGTTATACCATGACACACAGACTGATTCAAGGGAAAGATATGGCATAACATGCAGCTATACGACTGTAGACTGTACACACTGCACATTTGATAATGATCATATCCAGAAACATGCCTTCAAGGGAAAAGAGAGACACTACATATTCCTCCTCTTTAAATCAGATAAGAGTCTGCAGCTGTGTGCAGGTGTTTTGTTTAGAACACAGGCATGTGTAGGTCTGTGTGTGTGTGTGTGTGAGAGAAAGAGAGAAAGAGAGAGAGAGAGAAAAAAAAACAGAAAGAGGGGGGTGGTGGTTTAATCTGTGAAATGGCTGTTCTGAACCACAAGGCTCAGAGAAGGAGAACTGGGGAAGGGGGGGGGGGGGGGAGGTTGGGTTGGTAAAATTATTTAATGACCACCGGTGTTAGAGAAACGCACGCACACGCACCTTTGCACACGGACTGTTAATTAAACTGACTGACCAAACTAAAGCATGCATGGAGCAAGGGCAAAGTGGACGAGAAAAAAGGAAGAGCAGCAAAATGCTAATTTTAGCGCTGCATATCATTGGACGCCTTCCAGGTGCGTGCGCTAGCTCCACGGCTTGTCTTTTCCAGGGCCGTTGGCATTTTATTGGTATTAACGCAAGAGGACAGGAGCACAGAACACGGCGCAGTCGCCAATAAACTCATGACTACAGGCGAAAGAAATTAGGGGACAACGAGTAAACAAAACCAGAACAGTTTTCTAGGATAATACCGGACATTCCGTGAACAAGGGCCAATAGACTCTTAAGGTCCAGACCGTGACATAAATAAAAAGGAACTCGAAAGCGGAGATATGATAACAGAGGTGGTGAAATCTCAAAATGACGTCAAAGGAGAGCCTAAATTGACGTCAACAACGAGTTTGGCCCACAGCTCATTAGATACAATCTTTAGAAATGCCGCATATTGATGTTATGCTAGTGAAATGACTAAAACGCATAATTTATGTGGGCTGGACTTATTGGGAGCATCGTAAAAAGCCAAGTTAACTTTTACCAACAACGTGTGGTGTCCTCCTTAGGAATTTAAATAGCTGGCCTCTAGTTCAGGATAACAAGAACAACAAAATCACGTCCAAAGAACTAACGGGGACCCTAACGTTGTCAGGCCTGTAGCACCTTGGCCTGCATGTGCAATTTTGATTAGTTTCTTTCAGTCCCTCAACCGCGATTTGGGGCAGAATCGCGTCATTTCCGTTTTTTTTTTTTTTGTTTTTTTGCACGCTTGTGGTAAGCCTGCAGTTTGCCATCACTTGGAGCAGTAGGACAACAATCAAACGAGTCTGTTACGCGCCATATTCACCACTGTGATCGATAATAAACTCCGCGTGAACTCTCCCCTGCTCAGTTATAACCGGGTGACTGGGGGGGTCACCCAGCCTTGCATTCTGCCGAACTCCCCCGATGATTCGCTGGTTGTCAACGGTCCGTTGTCGGACATTGGCAAAATACACTCCCCGTCGTCACATTACAAATCCAATTAAAAACTACGAACAGCCAAGCGTGGCGAACAGAAAAGGGGGCAATCAACATTAATCACTTTTGCGGTTGTAGTGCCTGTAACAGGGGAGAGAGCTAGATCGTGTTTACGCCAGTGTATCAAAGTCAATCGTCTCCATTACTCCAGCCTAGTAAAGCACCCCCCTCCCATTTTTTAGACACTTTCCCGACACCTCCGCTTGAAAATCAGTGTCTTAATCGCATATTTAAATTAGCGAAACCTTCCATAAATTAGCCCAAATCCGGAGCCACTATAAGAAGCGGTGTCGTTTCGTAAAGATTCGAGAATTATATTGGCCTGTAGGTGGGGAAAGAATTGCGGAACAATCTCTTATTTCTACCGCTTCTTGTTTGTTTGTTTGTTTGTTTTCTGATGGTGCGTTCGAAAAACCAAAAACCCAAGTTCAAGATGAAGTTTAACGTTTTCGTTCATGTGCAAACCAAGAACATGTAACAATTTTTGAGCTAAGTATTTCCATGAGAAGAATGGCCATTAAAAAGAAATGTGGCAGAACGTTGCCATAACATCTTTAGTCTACATTTCCTCGGCGGAAAACTCGCCCAGTAACGGAGGCAGTTCAGTAGACTACAAAGCAAGGGAAAATGAACAGAATGTTGCCGCCGCCCCCCCCCCCCCCAGTAGATTCAGTTCAACTTGATACGGACAAGGCGGACATTGGAAACCATTACAGGTTACTTAACCAGACATTTCCGCAAACCGTTTTAAATGAAGAGGAAAGGGCCAGTTTCCCAGTTTCCTTTGCTCTCTGTCCACACTAAAACTGTTTTGTCGAAGAACCCGCGAGCGAGTCTGTTTTTTCGCTTCCTATGGAGCTCTTGAGTCACACTCCTTACGTGTTCTTGTGCAGGGCGAGCCCCGCAGAGCGAGATGAAAACACTCGCGCACTGAAGTCGTTGGAGCACCACGTCCCCCCCCCCCCCATGAAGCGATTGTGCAAGGACCAGCCGTTAAAGTCCCCTGGGACTCCTAAACCTATTTTCTTATTTAGCTTCACTTTGACGGGGTATTGTTAAGGGCCAAGCTGCTCTTTCCTCGCTCGCGACAGGTGCTTCCCTTGTATAAAACCCATCCTTTCACTTCCAAGAACGGGATTAAAAGTCACAGACGTCGTGTGAGAACCACTATTGACTTTAATCAGATACGTTGTAAATGAGTTTTTATTTTTAATTGTACCCTAAATAGCCATAACCACAAGCTTTACGGAAGTCAAACGGTCTCCTCACTTCCACGTAACAGGATTTACACCAAAACGACCAAAGAGGTCAGGAAAAATCCCTGGAATTCCTGTCATTCAGAAAATTATTTTGGAAAAATCAATCAGAGAAAGGGACAGGCGGTTCAGTCTTGTTTAACAATTTTCGTTCGGGAAAGGGAATCTCTCGCGTTCTCTGACTGGTCTAGAGGCTAATAAGAACGCTTTTACACAGAACTCTCTAGAATGGGAGTATTTTTCCACAACTGGTCGCACTCGTAAGTACGATGCTGTGTTGAGAGTTCAGCCCTGCCTAATGCCAAGACAGACAGGGTAAGGCTCTAAGCTTCGCGCCCCCCTCCTTCTCCACCCGTTCTCCTGTCCCACCGGACCAAAGGAACAGATGGCTGTGAAAAGTCATTCACACGTTCCCGCACGTTCCGCTCGCCAGAGTAGAAAAACCCTGTCATTGCGCGAGTCGCAGCCAATCACTCCCCGCAAATCCCCGGCGACAGCTCCGCCCCCCTCCCGCTGGAGACGACCAAAAGTGGGTTACTAAGCAGTTTTTATTCCCTACCAGCCACACAAATGTGCCCTTGTCATCTTTTAAACGGGCTCACTAAATATTCATACCCAAGCGACACCTGCTCATTTCGCGGAAACAATGCAAAAGGGGGGCGGGCACATCAGGAAGTCTCCTCACTGACACACCAGAAAACCCCACCCACTGTGACCATGCCGGGTGACCGGAATTTTTTTTTTTTTTAAACTACTGGAGATAACTCTGTGCTGGTATAAATCGTGCCTAAACACAAAACAGTGGGTTCACTGGTTTTCTGATAAAAGTTCAATTTATGCTTTTCAAAGAAATTTGGACTAGAAGGAGGCCAAAGTTCATAAGTCAATAAAACTTTGGATGATGAGGGAAACTGGGTGGAGGGTGGGAGGGCAGAGTTTGGGGGGGGTGGTTGATAGGGGCAAAATCAGATTTCAAAAAAATTTTTAATGGGAAACGGTTTAAACAACAACAAAGAAGGCAGCTGAGGCAAAAAAAAAAAAAGAAAGAAAGAAAAAAATGTCGGAGTCAGGGTGCCTTTGAAGATATTTAATTAAAATCTAATCCTGCATTCTTAAAGGCTCACATAAATTAAGCTGTCAGTCAGAAGATTTATGCATTCACATTTGCATATTGCATACAATTCATCAATTACTCATGTTTGAAAGCCTCACATATCCCAGGGAGAGAAACTGCCAGTGAGTGCCAGCAGAGGAGAGAGAGAGAGAGAGAGAGAGAGAGGGAGAGAGAGAGAGAAAGAGGCTCCTGGTATCCACTGATGCCCAGGAGAAGACAGGGTCCATATGTTCATGCAGTCAAGCGATAGTGCTGGAAGCCCTTGCAAAAGCAGCCCTTCTAGGAGCAGGGGAAAAAAAAAAAAAAAAAAACGTCTAAGAGCGCTATACTCTCGCTCCACTCTATCGGCTCACCGCCGATGCCGCCACCGCTGGGTCCCTCGTCACGTGACCGTCGGGCACCGTAGGGATGGCGCGTCAAATCGCTGCGTGCCAGCTTGAACCGGTGAGACAAGAGTCAGACTTAGAGATAGGTACCGGTCAAGGTGACAGCTCTGTTTGATTTTCAGAAGCAGAGATTGAGTTGAGCCTTCACTGTGTTATTTAGGATAATACAAATGAATACAGAGGCAGCCTGAGACAGACTGTTATGTATCACTTGTATGAGCTGGTCAGAACGAGAGAGAGAGAGAGAGAGAGAGAGAGAGAGAGAGAAAGAGTGTCCAGTGGGAACTAAACAGTCTACAAAGCACAAAAACTTTCATCCACTTCTGTGATGCCTGGATAGTTATTTTACCTCAAAACACAATTCCAGTCAATGCATCTGCTGGACTGACTTAAAAAGCACACGCAACTGATACTGATACTCCCCACTGCACATCCAGCTCCACAAAACATCCGTATGAAGAGTGTGTGTGTGTGTGTGTGTGTGTGTGTGTGAGGAGTTTACAGGGGAGAAAAGGAGGAGGAAATGAGAGTGAGTGAGTGACACAGTCTGGCATGGAGAAAAGAGGGTAGCAGACAGATGAAAAAATCTGCAGCCTCTGTTTAAGCACCACTCTCTCACGCTGCGTCTCCCCAACCTTTCCCATCACCTCCTGATGAGGTGTCATCCCTGCTCACTGTCTCACAAACACACACACACACACACACACACACACACACACATAAACACAGTCAGCCAAGCACACACATACAAACACAGCCAGCCAAGCACACACACACAAACGCACAGGTGCACACACACCCAAGCACCCACACACACACAAACACACAGGCGCGCACACACACACACACACACACACACACACACACACACACACACATACACACAAACACACATAAACACACACACATACACACACACTCATCCATGCACACACACACACTCACTCACTCCACACATACACACAAACAAACACAAAATCAGCCATGCACAAAAGCACACACCCAGAGTCAGCCATGCATGAACACACACAGACACACACACACACACACACACGTATGCACACAGAGCCATCCATACACACACACACACACACACACCCACCTCTCACACAGAGTCAGCCATGCACACGCAGAGTCAGACACATACACACACACACACACACACACACTCACACACACACACACACACACACACACACATTCAGCCAGTCTGTCTCTGACCAGCAGTCAGGATCCCCCATTGGCCGTCTCACTCCCTGTGAAGTGTGCGGGTAGAATGGGAGCTTTCTATTCAGTAGTGTCGTAAACAATAGCTCTGGGTAGCATACAGAGGACCTGTCTGGGACACAGCCATTACCAGGTCATGGCCAAGGGCAATGCTACAACTCCCATCAGCCCAAGAGCCACACGCCACTCCCCTGAACAAAGAGAGACATTCCTGCCAAGGTACAGATGACAGAAAACCTACAACTTAGCTCAAAAGCTCTTCACTGAACCTCTGTTTAACTTCTTTTAACTTCTGCTTCCTCTTCATTCGGTCTGTGTTTTGCACTTGTATTTTCCACATTATTTTTAATCGGGGGTGGGGGGGGGGGGTTACGAATTAAATCTCCGGGAGATT
>NC_044510.1:12981613-12984113 GCF_902362185.1 Chanos chanos
TACTGTCTCTCAGTACAAAAGAGAGAGAGAGAGAGAGAGAGAGAGAGAGAAGAACAGAGAGATAGAGATAAAGAGAGAGAGAGAAGGACAGAGAGAAATAGAGAGATACAGAGAGACAGACAAAACAGAGAGGAAAGTGAGAGAGATAGAGAGCTAGAGAGAGAGAGAGAGAGAGAGAGAGAGAGAGAGAGAACAGAGAGGAAAGGGAAAGACAGTTGGGGAGGTGGAGGTGAGGAGGGGGGGGGGGGGGCGGTTGTGGGTTTAGAGAGAGGAGGCGGTTTTTCTGATTTATTTAATATCCCCTGCCCTAATCTCTTTCAGACCAGTGTCAGAGGGAAGATGTCATGGGAATATGTAAACAGGCAGGAACAGTGGCTCTTGTACCTACAAACAGACTTCACTCCAAACCTAACAGTGCTCTTGCCTTTCTCTCCCTTTTTTTCCTCCGTCTTGTTTTGTTTCAGGGATTTTTTATTTGTTCTAATGCTTTTTAAGTGAGTTTAAGATTAGAAAAAGATTAAAACGCCTCTCATGTTCCCATGAGAAAATATCAGAGAGAAAGAGAGAGAGTGGGCCGTGTTTTTTTTTTGTTTTTGTTTTTTTGAGGAACAGTCAGCAGTGACAGAGATAGCACCTTCCAAAATCAACGCGGTATCCACCCACAAAAAAAAAAAATGCTTGAACGAAAAGGCACAGACAGCGCTGGGTGATGTCACAGGGCCATTGTGACATCACTCCAAGCCTTTCTGTGAAGTCAGCATTCTTCCTTCAGAACCCTGGAACATTCCGGAAAATAACTCCTGAGTTTTTTTGTAATTCGATCACATCACGCAAACACGTGTAAGAACGCTCGGGTTCCCGTAGCATACAAGCATTTCCATCAGCAGAGAAAACAGTCCTAAAATGTATGACTCATTCACAAAGACGAGACACGCGTGTTCAAACCGAAATCAGTTGCTCTTGTCACATTTCTCAATTCCTCCTCTCTGTCTTCAGCTGGCCAAGCCGATTCAGGTAATGAATTTGGAAGATTAGCGCGGGATTACAATGAGAGATCCCCGATGTCTTACCAGCTACGGACTGAGAACCAGGTTAAAGGTCAGGATTGGACACCACTTACAAGGTTAAGGAGGAAGGACAGAGGTCGCAAGGTTATAACTGACACTCAGGATCGACAACGTTCACTTATTGAGTTTTTTTTTTTTTTTTACCTCAACGCCAAAAAAAGCCGTTGAGCTTATGCAAAGTTCTCAGAAGCCTAACTCGCGTCGAATCTCGTTCACGGCAATCGATAAGTGCCCCAAAAAAAATGTAATCCTTGTCCCTGAGGTTTGGAATTGTAATGTATTTTTCGAAGGTCAGAAGGTCATGACAACCGCTCCCACCCCACCCCCCGGCCCCTTTTCTGTTTCAAACAAATTGTTGCAGAACAAAGTTGATTAAATGCGTTTGATTCTGCGAACGGCTTACACGCTTCCACGCCGCGGCTCACAGAGGAGAAGAGCAGAAACAACCCGTCCTATTCGCCCGAAAGAGTCGCTCACAGAACACAGACGCGCGTGTGCGCGGAGAAAGAGCTAAGCGTAACTCAAACGTTTAAGGGTGCGGAAAACGCTACACATCTATTTCTCATTCAAAGTATTTACGACGAGGCAGCTACGTAACAGGGTATTCCAGAAAAAAAAAAAAAACTACAAACACAACAAATGCATACTCCTGATATTAAATGATCTTAATAATTTATAAGTCATAAAATCACCTTTGCTGTGTTGGAGAGGGGAAAAAAAAAAAAAAAAGCATCACTCATAACGTATTCAGTGCCACGCAACCCCCGGGGCTGCCCGTGGGATTGGCATGTTTATGACCGTGTTTGGTATATGAGGTAAAGAGACCTTATTCAAACGCATATTGGACCGGCCAATCCCACGGATTAGACGCGATAAGTGACTAATCTTGCGGCGCTTTCGGGTCACCATGGTAATGTTCGTCTCATCAATTTCCTGTCATAGCCCGGGCATCCTGCGAGAGGCCATAAACGTTCATTAGGACTTTCTCCGCCATCAAGCTACGTGTTTGGAGAACAGATTTAAAAGGGGGGGGGGGGGGGGGCAAACACACACGCACACACATACACACACATACACACACACACAGTGGAGTTTGTTGTTTATGAGTCTCTGATAATTACTGCTGATGTTGTAACTTCCTCTCCACTGTGCTGCATTGAGAGGATGTAATGTCACTGTTTTTAAATCAACGTCTTCCATGTGTCTGATAAACACTAATATTTACAAACACACTGTAGATGACATAATTTTCAACATATTTCACAACGTTAATGTGTTTGTATAATCTTATTACATTGTGAGTTTATATGAATTTAGTTAAAAAAAATGGAAATAATAAACAGCCATGACTCAGAAACATTCTCTCTCTCACACACACACACACACACACACACACACACACACACACACACACACACACTTAAGCCACACTC
>NC_044510.1:12989113-12996613 GCF_902362185.1 Chanos chanos
CTAACCTCAAAATTCTTTAATCCATTATAAAGCATTATAACATATTTGGTGCAATTCAAAACGATCAATCATACAGGAAGAAACATAAATTGGAAACAGAGCGAAACTCTTAAAACGTAGCAGAGTGGTTCCACATGTAGCTCAGCCAGCTAAAGCTATTCAGTCAGCGGCATACTACGAAGCTGCACCAGACCTCGAGACTGTTCTCAATTACTACAAGCGATCTCTCCACAGTCCTCTAACAGCGGTATACTGAAGTCTAAAAAAAATAGGCAGGTAAAATTTAACTTAAGTTGTAAAACTCTGTCGAGGAGTGAAACGTAACGGGTTTCAACTGACTAATTCCTTGTCTTATAGACCCGTTTCTCTGTTAGTCTAGAGTTTCTCGGCCTTTTAGGTTCACCGTAAAGTTATATTAGCCTACTATGAACTTCGGCATTAAATGTTTAGAACTGTATTCCCGGGCAGGTTAAACATAGCTCTGTGGTTGTATCGCGACTTCTGCACCAGCTGTATCCAAGAGTCAAAATTCGCACTCCGTGATAAAACACTTCCTATTCAATTAAGACTGCCGAGGGAGCCAATGCAGTGGAGTTTTCAGAGCAGTTGAATTATGTTTACAGTTTTAAAGAGATATTATCACCGGTATTAGGCTGCATAATAACTCAATTCAAAAGCTCAGCTTCGTCTGGTTGTCTACACCATAATGCAGCTCTGGGCTGTACTTGTATCTGCTAAAATAATGGCTTAGGTCTTTTTACTTTAAATGAATGTATTATTGTAGCACTGCTACTGTGGCTGGCAATGTCAATCTTCCATCTCTGCTCTCTGCCAAACACACACACACACACACACACACACATCCTTTTCTCTTGCCCTTCCTGTCCACTGGGTGCACCTGAAACTCCATCAACAACAATTCAATTACCATTCCCCACAGGAATGAGCCAAGCATCTCTCTCTCTCTCTCTCTCTCTCTCTGTTTTAGCATAGGCAAGGTTTATGGTAATGAATTTTTTCCCTCTCTGTCTCTGTAGCACTGGGGTGAGCAGGCACTGCCCCAAGTGTAATGTCACTGCACTTAAAGCCTATGTAAACAGCATTATCCCCACACACTCACACACACACGCACTCACACACACACACCACAACACGACCCCTGGGTGCTAGACACAAGGTCAGGCTAGGTAGGCAACGGGGGGTAAAAGGGGGGGGACAAGCACTTTGCGTGTTCTACATGCAATAGATGTGAGTGTGTCTGTGTCTTTGTGTGTGTGTGTATCTGTGTCACTGTGTGTGTCTGTGTCACTGTGTGTGTGTGTGTGTGTGTGTGTGTGTATCTGTGTTTCTGTGTGTGTCTGTGTCACTGTGTGTGTGTGTGTGTGTGTCTGTGTCACTGTGTGTGTGTGTGTGTGTTGATGCTAAATGGTGTTCCACAGACAGCTCCATAGGGAGTGGAGGTGGACAGCTGCAGAGATATTAGCCAGGTGTAAAAATGACTTTCCCTTCTCACCTGCAAAAACTTACTTTGCCAAAACACACACACATGCACGCACACACACACACACACACACACACACACACACACACACACAAAGATTCCCTAATACCCATACACAGATGTGTAAGAGACACCAAGGTATTTAACATGTGTATACACGAACACACAGATAAACATATTTCACACACACACATACACACCCCTACCACTCAGTTAAGGTAACTTAACCACACTCTAAGCACAAAAGGCTTGTACACTCAAAACTGCAGTCTCATTCCATCTCTGTTTCTCTCTCGTTCCCAAAACATTTTGCCACTTTCATAACCCCCCTGCCCCCACCCTCCCTCCTCTGTTGAAAAGTGCCTACCCGTTTCATCTAAGTCCAGGAGCACTTGTGTGACACAATGAGAGTGTTTTTGAGGGGGGGGGGGGGTTGCAGCTGAGGGGCCCGACATCAGTCTCCCAGTCTCTGGATGAATGGTTGCCGTGCTCATTTGCCGTCATGGTAACGGGAAGGGCCCGCAAATAGCGTTTCAATGGTTACCGCACAAAAGCACCTCCAATTAAATGTTAATAATTTAACAAATCCTTTGAACTCCTTGTAGCTCCCTGTTTACAACGGCTTACAAGAATACCAGAGTGTCATAGTCTGATTATCTTAACTGCAGCAGAGAGAGAGAGAGAGAGAAGAGAGAGAGATAGAGAGAGAGAGAAGAGAGAGAGAGAGAGAGAGAGAAGAGAGAGAGAGAGAAGAGGCAAAACAGTCGAGGAGACAGATGAAGACAGAGAAGTGCAGAGTGCAGGTATAAAGAGACACTTCAGAAGAAAGAGAGAGAGAAAGAGAGAGAGAGAGAGAGAAGAGAGAGAGAGAGGAGAGACAGAGAGGGATGTTTTGAGGGAGGAGGTGTGTGGAGAAAGAGAACAGGGTTAAAAAGGTACAGAGAGGAAGATGAGTGGAGAGGGAGGAAGAGAGAGATAGAGAACGTTCACAGAGGGAAAGAAAAAAAAAATGTTTTAATCAAGGCTATCAGGAGGAAAGAAAAAAAAAAGAAAAAGAAAAAAGTAAAGATACAGCCAGTCAGTGATATCCTGGTGACTTTTCTTGACCTCTGACCCCAATACAACAGCTTCAAAACTAGGCTTTTACTCGTGACCTTTGGCCTCTGTGGATTCAGTATGGGACTGAAGCAATAGCTTCACCTTGCTCCTCAGTTTCACATGGAGAATAGCAACATAAAAAGCACTTGACACTTTCCATAAATAGAAAGTCAATTAACATCTACACACCTTTGATCTCATTAACCATAACAGTCATTAGGCAATCTGTAACAGTTAGAGTCACTGGCGGTATACTGTTAGAACACCGGGGGGAGGGGGCAATCAGATAGGCACTGATGGGTGATTCACAAACACCCTGACCAATCATTAGCGGAGTTGCATACTTAGACTTTAGAAGTTCTCAGTAAATAAGGCTTTTTGTGTTTTTCAGTCATGCTGAGTGAGACATTGTCCTATGGCATCTATAGAACAGACCCCCCCCCCCCCCCCACCCCACCCCTGTTACGGTATACTGCTCTGTTAAAACCGCAATTTTCACTAGTTATTCAATCTTTCAACACCCCTAACCCCCTCCCATACCCAAATAGGATTCCCTGAGCTATTAAGCGTGTGCAGGATCCGAAGAGGGAAAAATACCAGAGCAGGAGTTAAACGGCTCAGCTATTTTCCCTCTCTGAAGTTGACCTGATCTCTGCTACTCTCCTGACCTGCCGTGAGCCTGCAGTCAGGGACTTCCCTAGAAAATGACAAAGACAAGTTCATCAGGCATACACACACACACACACACACACACGTTCACCAACACAGACACTCTCTCTTTCTCACACACACACAGAAACACAGACACACACACACATACACAAATGCTCTCACAAACACACACACTCTCTCTCACACATTCACATTAACACATAAAGACACTCTCACAAACACTCTCTCTCTCATACATGCACACACACACACACACACATAAACCAAGTCTACATACAAATATAGACAGTTTTCTCTGCAAACAGAAGGAGAAGAGTGAGACATGTGGAAAAGAAAAACAACTGACCCTCCACCCTCCTCCCTCTGCCCCTTCTTTCTCCTCTCTCCGACCTCCCTCCCTCCCTCCCTCCCTCCGCGAGAAAACTCCAAGAAACCAGAAGCCTCCACATTTCCTGCCCGTTGACCCCGGCCAAATTTTTACATCTCTGTTTACAGGGATTCTTTGCTTATTACAAAACGATTTCTGTCGAAAAACACACACACACACACACACACACACACACACACAAACACAGACACAGATTTACTCGGGAGTACGAACGAAGGGTCAGCTCTACGGGGAGGCCCGTGCAAAAGAAAACACAAAAACAAGCTGTGTATATGAAAAGAAAATAGCAGCGGGAGGAGGGAGAGACAGGATTGTGTCAGGGCCGTGTTGTGCTTTTGCATAAACCAATTACATTGTGTATCAAAAAAAAAAAAAAAAAAAGAGAGAGAGAGAGAGAGCGAGAGAAAGAGGAAAAGAGAGAAGAAGAAGAAGAAGAAGAAGAAGAAGGGACGGAGAAAGAAAACGAAAAAGACGCGGCGGTCGCGCAGTCGAAATGCTGACCCGCTCGTGTTTTTCTTCCAAAGCCCTCTTTCAGCGAGATTTGAATTTAATTCATTCCTTTTTAAACAAATACATTGCTGGAAT
Source organism: Chanos chanos (assembly GCF_902362185.1). NCBI lineage: Eukaryota > Metazoa > Chordata > Actinopteri > Gonorynchiformes > Chanidae > Chanos > Chanos chanos. Next base: position 12,993,358 of record NC_044510.1, read on the forward strand.
GCCAGTAATGAAAGGGGGGCCACAGAGGGGTCAGTGGGGCGTGCTGGAGGCAGATTCGGGGAGGGGGGGGGGGGGGGGGGTTGACTAGGGAGGATGACCAGGGCCGGTGAGGGGACAGCAGGGCCGGCCTGAGTCTCCGGTTCTCCACCTGCCGGTACCAACGCCTCAGGTGTAGAGACTTTTAGCGCGTTACCCTACGTCACCCAAAACGATCCCCTTATCTCACATCCTGCCCCCCCCCCCCCAACAAAAACACACACACACACACACACACACAATCAGTACTGACTTTTCTTAACTTAGTGGTTAAAGTTGAATGAAACCGTTGGAATTTTAATTGTTTGTATACAGACCTTTAATTTGGAGATTAAGTTGGAGACAGTCATGGAGCTTCGAGAAAGACGAGTCAATGAAAAGGGAGAGGTAGAACAGAGAAGAGGAGCGAAAGAAGGAGAAAAGAAAGTAGAGAAATACAGCAGCAAGTTAAAAAAAAAAAAAAAAAACTCTTATAGGTTCTCAGATCATTTGGACCGCGGGTCAGACACTTGGCTTTTTGGAGAAAACACGTAGAGGTCCCCTCACTGAACAACGGTCAGTGATTCCAGAATTTTCCAGACTGTAAAACCTTCGTAACTGGTTCTAAAATTATCCAAATTCTAAAAATTCAGTCTACTGCTTCCGGAGTATTCTTAAAAATGTACAAATGAGAAAACTGTCAGTTCTGTATCTAAGTTAAGTGCATCGGCAGAATGAACTTCAAGCGACTTCCTACATTTACGTTAAAGTCTATGAGGATCTGCATCACTTCCACTAATCAGCGAGTCCCAACTCACTACTTTGTAGATACCATCAAAGCTGTAGCCCCAGTGTGCTCTATATCGATCACTGACACACACACACACACACACACACACACACACATTATATTGCCTGCGGGGCAATCATGGTGCGTTTACTTTTGCGCCCCACCCCTGTGTAGGTCCAAGGACATCCGCCCATTGGCCGCTGAGAAACAGGACACCAGCGTAAAATAATATCAGATGCATTATTTATGCCAACATGGTGGAGCAAACCGAAAACAACACAGGCCACGGGCACCTATAAAAACGATGACCAAACACCGGGCAGTGAATTATTAAACCGGCCATCAGCCGCTTCCCTTGGCAAAAAGGGACTGGCTATAGAACGGAACCTGTGGAGGGGGTTATTTTTTGTTGTTGTTTTTTGTTATAGACATGTTTGACCCTCGCAAACAGTTCTGAAAGGTGCTAGACGCTGGTTGCTAGACGGTGGTGTTTTGGAACACCCCACAGAACAGCAGAAGAATATGACCTGAAATGATGCTCGGTAAAAGTTTTAACAATAATTTTTCAACTTTCATCTTTAATTTTGCAGTAAAAACACCAGACACGTACCAAGCTAATGTCAACAGTCCAAAACAACAGGTGACATTGCCATAGAAAGAATGATTTCATATTCATATGTTAATACATGTGAATCTGTGTGACTATAAAATGACAGGCAAAATTAATATTTTAAATAAATATATTACCACTACTGACTTAACACAGTGCCTCTGAATATATGACGCATTTACATTAAATTCTGTTCTGTAGTTCAGACTGCTATAACAAAGCAACAAATACATTCTGTGTTGTATTTTTTTTTTTTTAGCATGATCAGAATGCGAGTTATCAAATTTTTCTCGCGTCGATAAATGCGTTTTATTTAACGTTATGAGAGTTGAGCCTGCGGCGGTAAAAACCTCCGTCACAGGAAAACGACGGTGGCGACCGATCTCCTCCTGCCTCTGCCCGTTCCGCTCAAACACGACCAGTCTGAACACAGAGGAGGAGGAGGAGAAGGAGGAGGAGGAGGAGAAGGAGGCCTTTTGGTGTAATTTATGTCTCTGTGACTGTAGAACCCATAACACAGAAAGGGCTCAGGTCCCACCGCTGACACCAACGATACTTCAAACCTGCCTCTGTCTGCAACAGACAGTCTGTATGTGCACGTGCAACAGTCAGCATCACCAGACAACAGAGAGGGCGAGAGAGAGAGAGAGAGAGAGAGAGAGAGAGAGAGAAATAAAAGGACAAAAGGACAGACAAATAGAGCAAAAAGAAAGGGACAGAGAATGGAGTGAGAGAGAGAGACAGAGAGAGAGAGACAGAGAGAGAGAGACAGAGAGAGGAACTTTCATTAGTGCTCTTTTATTGCGTTAAGCAGATGGTCGCCCAGCTCGTCGGAGGACGACTAAATGAATAAACAAACAAATAAAAGAAAGCATTGTTTTTTCAAGAAAGTTAGCCGACGGGATCTGGAATGTGCGCAGTGACAAAAGACCACGGCAGCCGGAGCATGAAATCGGAATGGGGGGTAGTGGGAAACAGAGAAGAGAGAGAGAGAGAGAGAGTGAGAGGCTCCAACTCATTGTTTTCATTGTCTGGGTTCAGAAGCTGAGGAATGAGACCAAGAGTGAACGAACAAGGGTTGGGACAGGGGTATGTGTGTGTGTGGGTGTTTGTGTGTGTGTGTGTGTTTTTCGGATGGGGGGTTTTAAATTGGCGACGAAAGGAGAGAAGCACTTCAAATCAAGGTAGGGCTGAAAGACAAAAATGAATTACAGGTATCCATTTAGTCAAAAAGCAGAAACAGAGAGAGAGAGAAAGGGTGGAGAACATGGAACAGATGTGGAGAGAAGAGTTTGGGCAAATACAAAAAAAGAAAAGAAAAGCCAAAAAAAAAAAAAGAAGCAAAAAAACCCCCCCAAAACCCCCCGATGTCTTCTCCATGATCAGTTTCCTCTTCTATGTGACATAATTTTTCAGGATACACCCTCATCTCTGTCTCTTTACAACACCCGCCCATCCCCCCTCCCCGCGACCCCTCAACCCCCCCCCCCCCTCCCATTTCTTCAGACTTACACTGCTGAATCACCCCAAAGACCCGAGACCTGAATCAGAAGGAACAGGGGCCAACACACAACAGGCGTCTGATGCAAAACATTACAGCAGGCCTGTTACAGCAGCGTCACCTTACAGGCCGTGTGAAACTAAAAGAAGGAATTTTGCCAGCCACAAAACAGGTAAGAAAACTACAAAATAAAAGCGATGACTGAGTTGAACTAAGTCAATATCACGCAAAGACTCACCAACAAGACTCTACTAAACGCCGCAGGGCAGGTAAGCAGCGAAACAAAAGGTTTGTATGTTTCTAGAAGATTCACTCGGTTCACTAGTAACAACCCACACAC
>NC_044510.1:13001613-13004113 GCF_902362185.1 Chanos chanos
CTCTCTCTGTCCCTCTCTTATGTCCACACTCAAAAGGTTTCTCGATTAGCATGTGTCGTAATTGTGAAAGCATTGATCAACGAAAAACTAAAGTACAGTAAATTAAATCCGCGCTGTGTGTGTGTGTGTGTGGGGCTGAGGGGAATGATTAAATACGATACAAGACTCTCCAGTGTTGGTGTCAGCATAAAACTGAAATAATTGCTTACTTGGAATAACATGCCTCTTGCTATGAGCGAACCTTTGCTTTTTAATTACTCCTGAGCGTCAATCACACGCTACGCTCCAGCCACTCAGGCTTATCACACAAGATCAACTCTCAGCCTTCTGCCTTCTGCCAGTGGACGATATATAGTTCATCTGCATTAAAACAAAAAGCCTCTCACACGTTTGCAATGCAACACGTTTTATATAATGAGACGACTGGATCAGACTGTGTACAGCATGAGCAGAAGGAATGAAAAAAAAAAAAAAAACCCTGAATGTATAAAGAACAATTCCTGACGTACGCTAAACACAGGCAGGTTAGAGAAAGAGAGAGAGAGAGAAATTTGCATGACGGTTGAAGTAGGAGTGTAATCATGCCTGCTGTCATGTACAGTATGCAGTAAGACGTAATATCACAGACTTGTTACAGTGCGGTGATCTGTGTGTGGTAGAGCGAACGCAGAGAAACACGCGATGTGGTGACCATGTTTGTTCTACAGTGACTGGGACAGAGGGGAGGAGGGATGGAAGAACAGAGAGAGAGAGAGAGAGAGAGAGAGAGAGGCAGTGAAATGAAGAGTGTGAGGGATGGAAGAACAGAGAGGGAGAGAGAGAGAGAGAGGAGAGAGAGAGAGAGAGAGAGAGAGAGGCAGTGAAATGAAGAGTGTGAGGGATGGAAGAACAGAGAGAGCGAGAGAGAGAGAGAGAGAGAGAGAGAGAGAGAGAGAGGCAGTGAAATGAAGAGTGTGAGGGATGGAAGAACAGAGAGGGAGAGAGAGAGAGAGAGGAGAGAGAGAGAGAGAGAGAGGCAGTGAAATGAAGAGTGTGAGGGATGGAAGAACAGAGAGAGCGAGAGAGAGAGAGAGAGAGAGAGAGAGAGAGAGAGAGAGAGGCAGCGAAATGAAGAGTGTGAGGGATGGGGGGGGGGAGCTGTCCACGCTGTCTCTCTCTCTCTCTCTCTCTCTCTCTCTCTCTCTCTGTCCACGTTGGCTTCTTTTATTATGGTGCAGGTGCATGTCTGTCTGAGTTTCAATCTATTTTACACACACACACACACGTGCACGCGCACACACACACACACACACACACGCACACACACACACACACACACACACACACACACACACTTCTCCGCCTCACCCCAGGGCACAGCAGGTCATGACTATGAGTGACATGGCTGAAATCGTGGGACTCTCTTTCTCTTTCTCTCACACACACACACACACACACACACACACACACACACACACACACACAGATTAAATTCCTTTAAACATGGGAGGTAGACCATACACATGACCTCTATTTAATTAAATTCACAGGAGTGGCCCAAAAGAGTGTATCTTTCATTTTGTGTGTGTGAGTGCGTGTGTTTGTGTGTGTGTGTGTGTGTGTGTGTGTGTGTGTGAGAGAGAGAGAGTGCGTCTTGTGCAGCAGGGAAAACAAGAGGAAAAAACCCACACAGTATGAGTGGGAGCAGGAGCACTGTACCTCAAAACACTCTCTCTCTCTCTCTCTCTCTCTTTCTCTGTCTCTCCCTGTCTCTCTCTCTCTCTCTTTCTCTCTCTGTCTCTCTCTTTTAGATGTAATCTGAAGAGGTATTTATTGGCTAATCATTAACACAGATGTTAGATATCTAGGATAAGCAGTAAACTTGTTGTCATTGGTTAAATATTCGCTTATTCCATTTAACAAACTCGTTATGTATTTAACCGCTGCAAATGAATCAAGGGGAAAAGAAAGGAAAATATTAGAAAAGCACTAACGTATTGATTTGAACATCTTTGTAAAAACCTCATTTAAAAAACAAAACAAAAAAAAAAACAAATGCTTTCTAGACCTCCTTTTGTTCTTGTCAAAAAAGCTTTTCTTCCAAAACTTTTTTTCCCCCGTCTACTTTAGCCAAAACGGACTGTCTTTGTTTAAGTACACCCCTGTCACCTCGACTAAATTAAACGGCAACAAAAAGGTTCACGAAAAACAAACAAACAAACAAAAAAAGGGCAGTTCCTCAGACTAGAAAATCTGCATAAAATAGAACGACTAAAAGAAAAAAAAAAAGAAAAAGACAGAGGATCTTTCTTGTTTTTCTCACCGTTTTACCAGACTGGAATCACTTTTTCCGAGTCCTGTTCTCCGCGAGGAGACAGGATGGGCCGTTTAATTAACTTTTATAACATCTTGAGGAAAAACAGGATGTTTTCAAAACGCAGCCTTGTTGGAACAAAGAAAGGCCATTGTTTCAAGTAAGCAATTGTTCACATGGAGAAAAAAAAAAAGGCAAATGACAATA
>NC_044510.1:13009113-13019113 GCF_902362185.1 Chanos chanos
CAGACACACAAAGGAAGAGAGCGAGAGAGAGAGAGAGTGAGTAAGAGGGAGGCAGGAAGAGTTACTATGTCAGTTTTTTTTTTTTTTTCCAAAGGTGAACTCTATCTGTGGTGGTGCTGGTGGTGAAAAAAAAGAAAAGGAAAAAGCAAAAGGGAGCAGAGGCAGGGGGTAATAAAAAACAGTGGGTCCTGACAGTGAAGGTCTGGGTGCAGGTGTTTAAATCAGGCAGCGCAGAGGGCAGCCGTATGTGCCGTCTGATTTATGGGTCCTTCCAGCCCGTGTGTTTTAAACGTGACCTTGCGTATACACTAACCCTGACCCGCTTCCATTCGCAGCCCATTTTGCCAGACGTCCCCATTCAAATAGACACGCTTTAATTCCCCACTCCCTTCTCTACATAGACAGCTGACAGCTCCGCCGCTTTGGATATGTATATTTTTATGGCACTGTCGTCCTTCAGGTTCGAAACCTTGACAGGGAGGCTGTGAACTGAACCACAGAGCAAAACGAGGGGAGGTGAGAGACGTGAAGAATTGTGAGGAAGAGTGAGGAGGAGGAGGAGATGTAGTAAAATGTATATGTGTAAGAATACTGTATGTAAACATAAACTGTGCGTTTCTGTCTACATCTTTACGTGGTTTTCTGCATGAGAATGTGTGTGTATCTATGTCTTTGTGTGTGTGTGTGTGTACGTGTGTGCACATTTCCTAACTGGGTTAGCTGGCTTGAGTGTGAAATTGGCCAAAGGTGTGTTTGTGTATGTCTGTGAGTCTAAGTGTGTAATCTCTAACACAGCCAGAGGTTTGGGCTTGTGTTTGTCTCTTTGTGCCCACATATGTCTGAGAGTATGCAATGAACCTGTGTGTGTGTGTGTGTGTGTGTGTGTGTGTGTTATCTAGCGTGGTTAGTGGGACTCCAGTCAGTATTTTGCCATAGCACTGACTGTGTGTTTGAGATAAGTGTGTGTACGTCAGATCAGACCCGATAAGTCCACCACACATCTCATCATTCAAACGGTACAAACAGAAACACACACACACACACACACACACACAGTTACCACAGTTACGGTCACACTACGCCGTGGCTTCATTCACAGAGCACTTCCACTTTATAAAAAAAAAAACCACGGCAGCGCGATGGCGGAATATGGAAACGGCACAGAGCAGACTGCAGAGAGGGGCCCGGCGAAGGAAACTTTGAGGGGAAAATGAATGAGCTGAAGTGATTTGGAGAGATATTAGCATGATAGTATACCCGCGATACCCATTCATTCATACATGCATACTTTTACACACACACACACACACACACACACACACATACACACGCTACTGTAGCCCGTGCATGTATGTGTGTGTGTGTGTGTGTGTGTGTGTGCGTGTGTGTGGATGGATGCAGGGGGCTCGTAAAGAGGGAAGATAGTGCATGCCGTCAGGATTTTTCGGGTTTTACGGCAGGTGAGGGGCATTCCGATCTCCTCAGACTTTCTCTATGCCCTCCGCACCATCAGGGCCGACGCCAGGCGGGCATCTCACTGACACACACACCGCCCATTCTGACACACAATATACCCACCTAAACACAGCCAGGTACACCAGAGGGATGGCATTAATGTGGATGAACACGCACATAAAACACACAGACACACACACACACACACACACACAAAGAGAGAGACAGATGCCTGGTTTATCAGACACTCATTTGCTTTTAAAAACGTGATATTTTACCAGGTCTTTCATTGGTCAGCGCTCAGACGTACAACTTTTTAAATATGTAAATGCAATCATGTCTTCGCATTCGTTTGCCAAGATGAGTTTTTACATTTCATTCAAGATCTGCCCGTTCGTAACTTGTCCTCACACACTGAGGTTGCTTTCAAACCAAACATACATTAAGGTATTCCTTTTACTCTGGTTGATATAGTAGCAGTTAAATGTCATGTTAAATGATGCTGTTTAACGGACATTTACTTCACTTTGGGCTGTCACACACTGACGTTTTAATAAAAGTACCAAACTCACCATCAGTCAGATCAGATCAGTCTTTAGAAAAAAAAAAGGGAAATAAAAAAAAAAAGGGAAAATAACAGGTTTACCGCTGGCGTGTTGAAATGAAAGACACAATTTGATAAAAGGAAAAAAGAGAAGTTTGTGTAATTGTGCAGAAACTCTTATCGTTGTATTGTCTGAAGAGAAGAGCCCAATGTTTGAGACCGATATCAGAGAAAAATACGAGCGAGCCACAAGTGGACTGAAAGTATCGTGCATCATCATCCAGGCAAAACAAATTATGAATAATAATAATAATAATAACAACAACAACCTGTACAGTGGTATTTGTGTATGAGCATATATATATATATGTATATATACACACACACACACATGCACCACAAACAATAACACAATAAAACATGAACAAAACAACAATAATAAACACTATGTAAATAACATGTAAATAATTATTACATGTAAATTTAGGTTTTATTTTGTATTGAATAGTTAATAGTTCAAAGTTATACATTTCTAGAATATTTATGTATTTATGTAGTTATTGAGTTATAGAATATTTATATAGTTATAGTCATAGAATGTTTATATAGTTGCAAAGTTCTAGAATATTTATATAGTTAGAGAGTTCTAGAATATTTATGTAGTTATAAAGGTATAGAGTAGATTGTTTCTCCTGTTTTTCAGTCTATGGGAATGGCCATGTACAGGACCTGCCCTCAGAAAACCACACCAAAACTGATAAAATAAAAAATCTTCCAATATACAAGAAACTAACCACTAAATCTGTTCATATGTACTGTGTAATATTAGCAACAATGCAGCATGCTTGGTAGAACTGCGCTAATTATTTAACAGTACAAAGAACTGCATAGGCCCCTGATGGAGAGAGTCCAGTGTTATGGTAGCAAGGAAGAAAACTGGGCCATTAGCCCTCAGACAGTCCTACATACATTCCTCTACACATACACACACACACAGCCACATGCATATGCATTCAGAAATGCACTCGCTCACATTCTCTTAGACACACACACGTATGCACTCAGAAATGCACTTCCTCTCATTGTCTGACACACACACACACACACACATCCACACACATATGCACTCAGAAATGCACTTCCTCTCATTCTCTGACACACACATACACACACACACAAAGACACACACACACACACACACGCACGCACGCTCGCTCCTCTCCTCTCACCTTTAACATTCTCAACCACACGTCAAGCCAGCTGGGGTTTCCAAAGGACAGTATCAGGCCTGGCTTTCAACAGTTCCACCGCCAAATAATTAAAGACTATTATTTACCGTCAGCGCGACAAGCAGCTATATCGCACCTCTTCTCTCTCTCTCTCTCTCCGTCTCTCTCTCTCTCTCCCCCTCTTTTCTCTCCCTCCCTCCCCCTCTTCTTCTGCTTCTTCCTCTCATTCCGGTTTCCCCCCCTCCAGTGACATATCGATGTCACCGCTAATAAATCACTCCCATTTGTTCCTTCTCTGCCGGCAACAGCCTTAATCTTCATTTACGACTTACAAAAGTCCGTTTGGCGGAAACCTCTGATAAAACACTCAATTACCACCCCACCCCCCACTCCCCCCCCCTCCCCTTTCTCCAGTTACACAAATGCAATTGTTGTCGGTATACATATATATATATTTATATATTTTAAAACACGCTCGCATGTGTCATGCGAAGATAAAAATGTGAATAATTTTTCTCCGGGGTTCCTGGGTAAAAAATGTCTGCTGGGTGCAGAGGTAATGGGTGCTATGGGCCTGTTATACATATTGTCACTAAAGCTATAAAAAAGGGAAATGACATCGTGACTACCTGCTGGTTCGGCCCGGGCAGAGGCCATAGTCCTGTTAAACAAAGAAGGTCAAAAACGAGTCTGTTGAGCGTCTCTATGAGGTAAACCTGGGACAGCTTGGAGGTCAAAGAAAGAATTCTGTTTATGACTTCATACATGTATTGTGGTTTCAAAACCTCAACAATCTTTCCTCCAGTCACTGGTCTGATGAAGATGGGACTGCATATTAAGACTTTAATCCAACCGTCAACGTTTGTTCATATGAGATGGGGTTTTTTTGGGGGGGTTTTTTCTTCATTTAATAACCGACTGAGGTCAGTTGTGTTTAAAAGTTAACAGAAGTTAATTTAGGAAAAGTGTGACAAAATTTTGGCTTCATCCGTTACCCTCGGTTGGCAGCAACTCACAACAACCCCCCCCCCCCACCCACACACACACACACACACACACACACACACGCCCCCCTGCCATGTATGTTCTGAACCATTTCAGTTCATTTCTGCTGGCGTTCCATGTTCTTACACTGTGTGTCTCCAGCCTTCCACAGGCACTGGAGCAGCACGCTGGAGAGAGAGAGAGAGAGAGAGAGAGAGAGAGAGATAGTGTGTGTGCGTCTCAATCATGGCTCAAATGCATCTCCATCACGGCTCAATTACGACTCGTCGTCCAGATATGAGAGATCTGTTCTGAATGCACAAACCAGTGCTACGCATCACCACTGCTGGTCTCCTCATTACCCCTCCTTTAACCAGTCTGATCATTACACTCTTATTAATGGGGAGAGAGAGAGAGAGAGTGAGAGACAGTGTGTGTGTGTGTGTGAGAGAGAGAGAGACACAGAGAGAGAGAGAGAGAGAGATTGCAGAGCAAGGCAGATACGGCATTGCCAGTAAACGGGTGTCAGGACGGGTGCACGCACTGAAAAATTAAACCAATTAGGAGCGCCGTTTGGAGCCTTTTCGGCTTGCATCGCTCTCCGAGCCACTGAGCAGCTGAGAGAGTGAGAGAAAAGGGGAGAAAGGGAGATAGAGAGAGAGAGGAAGAGAGAGAGAGAGAGAACTGCGCTCCACTCTGTCATGCCTGGTGAGGAAAGAGAGACAGGACGTGAAAGAAAAGGTTGCCACCGAGGCGGATTAAAAGCAATCTATACCCACATAAATCTTTGATTAAATGAATCATGAAATTAATATGTAAATTGTCTGTTTAACCTCTATTTATATACCACTGTCTGTCATCATAGCGTAAATCTAAAACTAATTGCAATTTCTTCGCAAGCTGGGAAACATGCAAGACAGGGGACCAGGGGTAGAGAGAGAGGGAGAGAGAGAGAGAGAGAGAGTGAAGTGGGGGGTAAAAGTGTGACATGTTTATTAACTGAATGCTCAACTACATCAACTCACTCATTAACAGCGGACTTGTAGGAATGCGGTGGGAAAACGATGGGCTTTGTGCTACCTCAGCTTTCTAAGAACCACACTCACAAAAAACACACACACACTCACAACAACACACACACACACACTCACAAAAAACACACACACACTCACAACAACACACACACACACACACACTCACAACAACACACACACACACTCACAAAAACACACACACACACACTCACAAAAACACACATACACACACACTCACAAAAACACACACACACACACACACAACAACACACACACACAACAACAACACACACACACTACAACACACGTGCACCCGTCTGCACACATGCTCTTACACTTACACACACATACGCACGTGCCCACACACACACGCGCGCGCGTGCCCGCACACACACACACACATACACGCACGCAAAACAGCAGACGGCCCTTAGTCTCATAAAACATATGAAAAGAACAGAAGTCTTACAAAAGTACATAGTACACACAAACTCAGTGACAAACATACACACACACGCTCTCTCTGACTCTGTGCTCATCATCTCTCTTTCTCTCTGACACAGAGATGAGAGGCGTGTTTCCCATGGGGCCGCTGCTGTCAGTTCCCTGCCCTGGTTGAGATATAGGTCTCAGGACGGACGGGGTCTCAGGCCTTTAGTGCCCCTGCTCCACATAAACTACACTCAGGACAGATCGCCGCGACACCCCAGGACCCTGATTTACAGTCGGGCGAAAGCCGGGGCAGCCAAAGTGATCTTTCAATAAAACATAAAAAAAGAAGAAAAAAAAAAGGCGAGTAAAAAAAAAACCTCTCTGACCTATCCATTACCCACAATCCCCGGCGGCACCAGGGTCAGCCGAGCTGCCCATCCCTCAAGCCTCCAATCTTACGGCCAAGCATCCTGGGAATAGACCAGGAGGCGTGTATTTAATGTAAAAGTGTGGCGGCCGGACAGAGAGAGAGAGAGAGAGAGAGAGAGCATTAAAATCCATAACTCTCATTCTTAAACGCAGTTACAGCTTCTGCATTTTTAAGGAGAACACAGAGGGCAATATGGAGGAGACCAAGCTCATTTTTTTCTTAACATGTAACTATAACGTACACACACACACACACACACACACACAGGACCCATTGTAATGGCAATACAGATGACAGAAAGTTACCCGGATCTAAAAGCAGACACACATACACGCACGCACACGAACACTCACGCACAATTTGCAAAGGTAGAGCAGAGGACAACAAGATACAGCTAACATAAACATATATTGACCAAGACATACATACACACACACACACACACAAACACACACAGACATGACACGCAGTCAGACACTGTGTTATCTGAAGCCTGTTGTTTCGCTGTGGGAGATGATTGGCATTGTCTTTAAAGGAAAGCAATAAAGCACTGTGCATGCTCTCTGCCTTGTTTGCCTAATACAGTTCATTTCATTTTAACTATCCGGAACCTTCTGCTCAGACATTCACTGGTAATGAAACCTCACAGGACACACACACACAAACACACATACACTGACCTCTCCCAAATAACTTTCAGTAAGATGAAAGAGTTAGAAGCTCAGGTTTCTCCTTCTCTTTCTTTCTTTCTTTCTTTCTTTCTGTGTGTGTGTGTGTGTGTTTGGGGGGGGTTGTGTATGAGTCAGGGAGGGAGGGAGAGAGCGAGAGGGAGAGAGAGAAGGGTAAGAGTGACGAGTCTATCGGAGGAGCAGACATGCACAGCACTGTAATGATCATACACTGATGACAGAGAGAGAGAGAGAGAGAGAGAGAGAGAGAGACAGAGAGAGAGAGAGAGAATCTTAGAAAGAGGAAGAAGGGGAAGGTACTGCACACAACCACAAAAACCTTCCACAACTTTCTTCACTAAGATTGTTTATACTTTAGGGAGTGTGTGTGTGTGTGTGTGTGTGTGTGTGTTTATGTGCTTCTAATTCACTCAGACAAACAAACTGCTGTTCTCCGGGAGTGGCATAGGAGTGTCCCTATCCTTTGCTCTGATTGGCTGTGGTGTCACCCGAAGTCCTCTCCTCGTTGGTTCATACCACAACACATACATCATAATGGTGGATAAACAAGCAAATAACCTGGCTGATCATGTGGTTCCAATTTAGCCAATCAAATGTCTGCGTTTAGCGTGTTTCCCTTCGGGCCTAGTCCTATATCCCCTTGCTCATAAACACATCAATGCTTATGGCACAATCTCTAATAAAATATACATGTGTGAATGGAAAACAAAGACAAGTGAATGAGTATATGAGGGCATCTGGAGAGGAAAAATTGTAAGTGATCTTATCTGACAAAACACACACACACACATACACACACACACACACACACAGTTACAGTCAAAAACATGACGGTTGATCCCCAATTAAGGGAGATAAAAGATGGGTTGGCTTTAAAGAAGACAAAAAAATGAGGCGTTGTTGAAGAGAAAGACAGAGAGAGTACCAAGGTCACCTGTCCAGCTGGAGAGAAAAAAAAAAGAGAGAGAGAAAAAAAATGGGGCAAGCTGCAGGTTTGGATGGGGGGTGGGGGGGGTGGCGGACTCTGTACTAAATCAACGAGAGAGAGAGGAAGAGAGAGAGAGAGAAAGAGAGAGAGAGAGAGAGAGCACAAACACATTCCTTGCCGAGTAATTAAAAACAGGCAGTGGCCAGGACAGCCCTTATCAACCCATCACGTTCACCGCTCATCTAGGATAACACAGGCACATCTGTAGTCATTACAGCGCGGTAGATAAATCAATCCGCCAGGACCCCCCCCCCCCCACTTTTTTTTTCTTTCTCCCCCTCTCCGCCGCCACCACCACCACCACCCTTTAAAGTCCCTGCTTTTTCACAAAAAAAAAAAAAGAAAAAAAGCGCACGACAAATTTATTTCCCACCAACACCTCTGACAGTCTATTTACTGTAGGCAAATGGAAGCTCACACTCCAGCTAGTAATGGTCCAGCCAAAGTGGGGGGAGAGAGAGAGAGAAACAGAGAGAGGGAGAAACAGAGAGAGAGAGAGAGAGAGAGAGGGGGAGAGAGAGAGAGAGAGAGAACAAGGCAAAGACAAATGGACTCAGTAAAAAGGTTGGCATAACAGCCTTCCTCTAAGCCGTCCATATACTCCCCTAAACACTCCTTTAAATAAAATAGAGAGAAATAAAAAACACATTGGAGGCTGCCCGGTGTCAGCTTTGCCAGGAGTTATTGAAAGAGAGAGAGAGAGAGAGCGAGAGAGAGAGAGAAAGACAGAAAGAGAGAGAGAGGGAGAGAGAGAGAGAGAGAGAGAGAGACAGAGAGAGAGAGAGAGAGGCTAGGTGCTTGTTTCAGAGTCCTACCAATGCCGGACTGGCAGTTTGACGTAACTATTGTCTCCCTTGCTCTGTCAGAAACACAACCGCACACTCTTCCACTGTGGTATTCTTGTGTATCTGTGACCTCTTCCTTTAATGAAAAAGACTTGAGGAATTTTTTGCTACGTCTGAAAAGGTCAAGAAAGTCCTCTGATACCATAAAAACAGATCATGTTAGCGACACATTCTGAGTTTCAGGGGTTGGGTCTGCGTCCACATTTCAGAATGCAATACACCTTCATATGAGTGTGTGTGTGTGTGTGTGTGTGTGTGTGTGTGTGTGTGTGGTGAGTAATTGGAGCCAGGCCTCCCTGGGGCAGACAGAGAAACAGAATGAATCCCATACAAGAACACCAAAACTAGCCATGATGTCATCACAAACCCAGAGCTTCCCTTGATCTAAGCCAGACACACACACACACACACACACACACACACAAACCTGACTGAAACCAGCTCTCCTCCTCCCTACCTCAGTCTCAATTCTACCTCTCATTTTGATATCCTAATACTCCATACAGTAGATCGTCACACCATCGGACTCAGCTGAATGATTTTCACCTCTATGCCCCACGCATTAAACCTCTGGTGTGTACAGCGCCCGGGAATCCGCTTAACGTGGGCTGGGTTATCATTTTTCTCCAAACATGTAGAACAAATGTTCAAATGATGGTCTTCTAAAGCTTAGCTGTCTCCACCCCCCACCCCCAACTTCCACCCCCGCCTCAAGTCTTAATACATTAGTGTCTTCAGGTCACTGTTTGGTCCTGACCTGCCACTTTCCTCTAAGACTGATAACACGTATTACTCATGTGCGAAAGGTCACTTTAACATCGATGACTAGAATGTGAAATGTCATTTTCACATCTGCGACTTAAGTGGGAAAGGTCATTTTAACGTTTAACCACGGTTATTAGGGAAAACAGGAGAGCTCTAACCGTGGCTCTGTCTCTCCTGCTCTGGTTCTTGCTCGGGGTTTCTCCTTACACGCTCTTCGCGTAACGTTACGAGCGAGAGGACACAACTGACCCCCGACTTTGACAACAGCAACCTGACAAAATGGCCGTTATGCAGCTCCGCTGCTCTTGGGGTGAACCCATCGCAGGGCTTAAGAGCCCGGGAAGTCGAGCTTTCAAAGCCTCTGAGTTTATAGCCTCCAGATGTGGAAGACAACTATAAACACCGTTTTCTTCAGGCGGGATGCGCATGTTCTTTTGTTTTTGTTTTGTTCTTTTTTTTTTCATCCGGCGATAATTCTGGAAGTTAGCGGTGAGTATCAGATGCAGTTTTGGAGTGTAGTGTTATTAGCTACACACACAAACACATGAAAAAAAAAAACAGCTACAAAGAAGTGTCTTGCTCACCCACTGCGACAATGCGCCGTC
>NC_044510.1:13024113-13054113 GCF_902362185.1 Chanos chanos
GTACACCGCTCCACACCTCACTCTATTAAACAACTTACCTGTGCCTTCAAATATTAAAAATGATAAATGATACAACAGAGCAATCTTTATTCTCTCTCTCTGTCTCTCTCTCTCTCTCCCACTTTCTCTCTCTAGTTCAGATGATCGCGACAGATTGATTCAGCACAAAGCAACACCCTATCATTGCAGTGGGGGATTCTATGACTATGGTAGGGGGTGTTAAAAGGTTAATTACCGAATCTTTCCCAAAATGGCCATCTGGACATGTGCGCAAACACTGGCATCTCTCTCTCTCCCTCTCTCTCTCGCTGGTGTGACTGAGGACATTTGGTTGCCCACTTCCACTCCTGTTACGCGCCCGTGCCAGTGCGTAACTGTGACACTCTAGCCGATGCGGCTCTCGAGAGCTCTGTCACACTGAGTGGTTGATCTTTTCTGCAGCGGTTCCTCTGTAACGGTTCTTCTAACTTGTAAGCATAACTAATCGTAAGCATTACATGTAACAAACAGTTAACTGTTCAGTTAATGGGAAAAAAAATTTTATCACTTAAATTAATACCCAGATTCTCTTTTTGGGGGAGGAGGGTGAGCAAGACACTCTGAGAACGTTAAATGTTTCACCTGATGCAGCGGCAATTAATTCAATAAATCGCCCTTCGATTGGAGCATCACTTAAACTAACTAAGGAAAAAGCAGGGCTGCGTTCACCACACTCTAAGTCACCTGAAGGTCTTCCTCGTCTAATCGTGGCCTAGCCTACTTTTTTAGTCAAGACGTTACAGTGTAACTGGAATATCAAGAGATAGCTTGTTTGCACACATATGTTTATTCTTTTCATGCAATTCAATATTCAGATCGATGTAGTTTAAACATTTGCTCGCCAGACTAACGTTTTTAACAAAGTGTAAATAAACGTGAAGTGGATATTTTCATAATTTCATGTTCTCACATGCAGCTGTCATTACAAAGAAACTAATAATAATAACAATAATAGTGACAATAGTAATAGTAATAGTAATAATAATGTTGTTGTTGTTGTTGTTGTTGTCAGTATTATTACTTTACACAATTTATACTGTCACGGCAAAAATAAGACGTTATCATGTCAGTAGTGACTTATGCAGTCGGAAAAGAATCACTTTTTTTTTTATAATGGCAGTTTCTCCTTGTCTGATGCGCAATCAACCCCGTCGGAATGCCAGCGCTTGAAGGGGGGGGGGGGGATTCAATCATAGAAACATTAAAAACGCAAAACAGCGTCGTGTTCTTGTTTAAAAAGGGCTCTGAGAGAAACGGGACATGGGCCCCTTCAGCTCCCTGCCTCCCTCCCTCCCCCCATTTTCAATGACATTGTTGGAGGAGTATGGGAACACTAATGCATTTGTCATGATAACAAGCTAAGAATAACAACATCTCGACACCAAAAAGAGACGACAATCCATGCGAGATGATTCATCTAGCCCTGCATGGTCGAATTGATTTAACACAGGAATGCGCTAGACAGCTAACAAAACAACTGAATTGTACAAAAGAATGTTCCTGTGTGAACACGAGACACAGAATTTGGTTGCCGAACGCAATACTAAAATCAAAGCGCATATGTTTTATGGGGTTTTTTTTCCACTCTGAGTCTGCTTTGAACTGGTGGAATTATTAAACACAGCTGATAACCGAACATACCGGGGCAATGTCGCTTTTATTAAATGAGTCAACTTACTAACAGTAAGTTAACTGACAGTAGGACGAAAATGTGACGTTTCTGGTTTACCAGGACACATGTTTTCTGTGAAGTGTAATTTATGTATTAATTCAAAAGTGACAGGATTTAACTGTAAAAGTTTGAGATAATACCGGGTGTGTGAAATAGGCTACTCCACACATTTACGTTATCATTTTAGATATTGGATAATTGTGAGAATTTACACGTCGTAAAAAAAAAAAAAAGGAGAAAGAAAACTTTCTATAAATATATGGGGGAAAACGCTTGTTCTTAGCCTAGTTTGACTGAAAATTTGGTATTTTGAACACTGCGAACACAGTGACATGAATTTATTTATCAATTAAGTAAACACGAAAAATCAATATATTACACTTAAAAGAAGGTTAGAACAAACCACATTTTATGTTTCTAGTGAATTGCCAAGTAACTTGGAGATGTCTCAGTTTGTAATTCATTTGACTTGGTGTTAACTTGGATCATGTCATTAAGGTTATCATATTGCGTGTTGGCTTCATACAACGCCTTTGTGCAAAAGCGGCTCTTTTCATCAAACGGTCAGGAGGGAACAGCCGAAGCTTATCTCAATTCGAGTAGCCTATATGGAAGCAGCATTACAGTTGAGTGATAAAATAACAGAAATAATCTCTTGTGTAAATGATGTTGCCTGAAGTACACTAAATAGGCTACTGTCTGTCCCCTCAAGCGACTGGGGTCAAAAGTGCAGGTGGAGATGGACGACAGAGCGAGGTGACTTTACGTCTTAAAATAAGTGGTAGCCTACATGAAAATTAAAACTTGACGCGTTACAATTCCAAGTAGCAGCTGCATTCATTTTATTGAACTAAGAGATTTACTTTATCCTACCTCGACTGAGTCGCTAAAGAGGGAAAAAAAAAACCCTGTGTAAAAGTGACTTTAAAAAGTTTGCCACCGTACAGCGCGACAACAACGCCACGCAGTTGTTTGGCGACGGGAACTGTAAAGGTGCATGTGTCTGTTTCGGCTGTGATCTCTGCGTGTCTGACCAGACCTGGAGAATAATGTTCGCAAAACGATTCAAGTGAACAATCCCAACTTACCTGGCATTTGTGCAGTCGTTATATAGAGCCTCGAAGTCCTTTCGGGTGATGAGCTTACAGCGGTTCACGCCGGGTTGTATCGCCCCGAGTCCACGCAGGATCCGGACCTGTTCCACTGTGCACACGACGGGAACTATATCCAGTCGCTTCAGCTTGGTGTAGACGGTGTGCAGCCCGCCGACTAGGTGCTTGAGAAATAGGTCGAAGACCTGCGGCAGACAGATGAGCTCCTGTCCGTCCACAATGAAAGAGGCTACTTTAACCCCGTGGACCTCAACCATTTTGCACTCGTTATTACCACTGGACCCATTCGCGTTTCCACCGCCGCCGCCGCCGCCGCCGCCTCCGCCGCTGATGAAAGAGTTGATCATACTGCTGGTCAGTCGTGGGGACTCGGCTGGGCTTGTGTACAGAGGATCGGGGCGGAACAAGCTACCGGAGACCGGAGTCGAGGTCGGTGAAAGAACCGGAGGAGTTGCTGATACGGCCATAGTTGCTGAAGTTTACCTTCTTTCCGCACTCTCTCTCTCTCTCGCACCCGCTTGCGCTTTGCTCACTCCTCACACTTTTTTCTTCTTCACTTGATGTTGCTCATGCACTAGCGTTGACGTCTAGCAGTCGGGCGACATGCAACTACCTACCTCGCAAAGTGGGATGGTTACAATGAGGACTTGCATTCAGGGTTTCAATTAGCCAGCCCACTTCGAATCAGAGTG
Source organism: Chanos chanos (assembly GCF_902362185.1). Taxonomy (NCBI): domain Eukaryota; kingdom Metazoa; phylum Chordata; class Actinopteri; order Gonorynchiformes; family Chanidae; genus Chanos; species Chanos chanos. The sequence continues at coordinate 13,027,629 of NC_044510.1, forward strand.
GCACTTCTCTCCACCAACGAGGAGCACCGGAGAACACGCCTTCGTGTCCTATTGGTGCTCTGCGTTTGATAACCGGGACCTATGTTATTATTACTCACCGCTACTGTATCAGTACATCAATACAAGTTTTAACGCACTTGGGAATGATCATGTGTCGCCTATATTGTCTCCTAAATCAATCGATTACATCGAGTAACCGCCTTAATACTATAACAGCGCTAATAATGCATATAATCATCGTAACAGCTGTCATTATTTAGTCAGTATCGAAGTGGCAGTAGTAATAATTATCGAAATGTTGTTATTGTTTTTTTTTTAACGTCTCAGTTATGTTATTAGCTTGTTAATATGTTATTATTATTGTTACTATAATATATGGAAAGCAACGGAGATGAAATGATACGATGAAAACTTGACGTGCCACCCCAAATCCTCTTAAGCGATGAATCTTAAAGAATGCAGGATACAGTTACTGCACAAACGAGTCATTCACACTGTTTGTTTTTTGGGGTTTGTGTGTGTGTGTGTGTGTGTGTTTTAATTTCGCAGGAATTATGCGTTATATTTGAAAACAATGGCTTTCGTTTTGTTGTAGAACTCGACGGTACATACAGTAGATGGTCAGTGAAGCGTTTTTGGCAATGCACAGCCGGGGGTTTGCAGACGCTGTGGGCCATAGAGACAGCTTCGTAAAGCGTTCCTAATGTTATGGAGTTGTTCAATATATGAAACTTGACTCTCTGTGTGAGTCACCGTAGACAACACATAGTAACACATAGCAAGTCTCCCCTGTATTGACTTGTGCTGTTTTGTGAATCTTCAGTGTGACGACGTAATGCTGTGTTTACAAACCTGAGGAATTATGAAGCTCGAGATCATTTAAGAGCAAACTGCTTTCTGTCTCTTTCCTTTTGCTCGCTTTTGTGGCCTACTATCCATCATATATTCTTTCTGTCTTCCATCCATCTACCCATCCATCCATCCATCCCTCCATTCATGAATTAATTCTTTCTTTCTTCCTTTCTTTCTTTCTTTCTTTCTTGGATCTGTGGTCACCCTCCATGTAACTGTTGACAGTGGTTGGTGTTTGACCCATAGACCAGATAAGCAAATGAAAACCCACCAAACGAGAATCTTTAAAAAGGTATAAAAAAATAAAAAATAAAAAAAAACGAGGGAAATTAATACAGGAATCATATTTAACCTTTGTGCTCCAACAACTTCTCAGGGAAGATTAATATTGTAATGAGCACCTAAATGCCATGCAAATTTCTGCAAGCACCTTGTCGAAAATTAAAAAGCTAGGTGGTAATCTGGAAATTAGATACATATTTTACCTAGGTTTCAATTGCTCCTTGGCCTCTCAGTCTTCAGTTTAATCTTAATGACTAGCTGATTACCATACCTGGCGCGGCAGCACACACAAGCCCCACCCCCAGACGGCCCCCTCAACCCCGCCCAAGTGCTTCCCTCTGTGCATGCAGAGACGACAACTCATTCTTCACTCAGAGAGAAAGAGAGAGAGTGTATGTGCGCGCGCGCGTGTGTGTGTGTCTACATGTCCGCGTGTGCACATCCGCACATGTATACGTGTGTGTGTGTGTGTGTGTGTGTGTCTACATGTCCGCGTGTGCACATCCACACATGTATACGTGTGTGTATACATGTGTGTGTGTGTGTGTGTGTGTGTGTCTGTCTACACGAGTGCATTTTGAGTTCCTTTCTACCTTGTACATCGTGAGGTGTACACCAGAGCATAGAATTGGTCTACTTTCATTGACCTGGCAGTGAGGAGAAAAATCCATCCAATAGAGTGACCCGGTCAGTTAATTATATATACACATTGACTTATAAAGCACGACACATACCAGTGCACTTTGACTTTAGTTCACATGCCATATGGACTGAAACCCTCCTGTTTCCTCTCACTGTCAGAGAAATGAATCCAGATCAGCACAACAGCTTCATACTAATTACCTTCATACATATTCATATGATAGAATGAATCCTGCATATAGTTATGTTTTCATTTAGTGACGTTTTTGTCATCTGTGGAGTTTTTTTTTTTTCGGGAAGGGGGGGGGGGTGATTATTTGTTTTCAGATAATGTGCTGACTGCCTGTTTGAGTTGTCTATACGAAGGCATACTTCCTTTTTATTCTCTTCAGATCTCTGGAGAATTTTTTTTTTCAGTCTCAGTTAACGGCCCTGTCTACTATACATTTAAAAATCTGCTTATCTTGTCTTAGTGCTCAATTCATTATCTTTTCTCTTACATAATAGTTATAATAATTTATCCATTGTTACTGATTACTATAATGCTTGAAGAAAAGAAGGATTATAGAAAGACATTGAGTGAGTGAGTGAGTGAGTGAGTGCGTGCGTGTGTGCATGAGTGAGTGTGTGAGTGAGAGGGAGTGAGTGATTGAGTGAGTGCGTGAGTGAGAAGGAGTGAGTGATTGAGTGAGTGCGTGAGGTAGTGAGTGAGAGGGAGTGAGTTCATGAGTGAGTGAGTGATTGAGTGATTGGGTGAGTGAATGCATGAGTGAGAAGGAGTGAGTTCATGAGTGGGTGAGTGAGTGAGTGAGTGAGTGAGAGGGAGTGAGTGTGTGAGTGAGTGAGTGAGTGAGTGAGTGAGTGAGTGAGTGATTGAGTGATTGGGTGAGTGAGTGCGTGAGTGAGAGGGAGTGAGTGAGTGGGTGAGAGGGAGGGAGTGAGTGAGTGAGTGAATGTGTGCTTTTGCAAATAAGTGTGTTTGTGAGTGAGGGAGTGTGTTTGTGAGTGAGTGACTGAATGAGTACGTGTGTGTGTGTGTGTGTGTGTGCACGTCTGAGAGAGAGGGAGAGAGGGATTCAGTGAGTGAGTTTCTTTGTGAGCGTGCAAGCGAATGAGTGAATCAGTGAGTGAAAACAAGGCTATGAGTGAGAGAGAGAGAGAGAGAGAGTATGTTGTCCACACCTTGCCGTTCATTACCATTATAAATCCTTTTTTCTCCCGGTGCTGGAATGTAAAATATTACGCTGGAACGGACCTGTGGACGACCAGCGTTGTGCCTTGATGTAATGAGATGCTGTTTATTAATGCATGCGTGCGACGAATCAATAACAGCGATAAATTACCGGTGATTGTAATTGAATGTTTTTTCTAATTTTACTGTCACTCGTGATAAATATTCATGCCTATTACAGTGTTTTAAATGCATTACACTTTCGCGTCTTCCACTTGATGAAATGTTCCCTACACATCAGCAGTCAAAAGTAATCCATTTGGGAGCCAGACGGCACGCGCCAAAAAAGCTGGTGTGCTCTTCATTTAGGGTGAAATATCACTCTTTAATATAACTTAACAGTCGGCTTCGCTTGTGGCTTAAATATGCTAGCCGTCCTTAAATCTTCAGAGAAAGCTCCGGATGATTTAATAACCCCACACTTAGAGCCAAATCAGAGGTGACTTGTGTGTGTGTGTGTATGTGTGTGTGTGTGTGTGTGTGTGTGTAAAAAAAAAAGAGAGCGAGAGGTGTAGTTTGCAGTTCTGTCTATCAATGAGAACAGAATTAACCTGAGGGGATAACAGACAGAGGTCAAATGTGTTTGTCAAGTAAACAAGAAACACGATGTTTAATTTAGTTTTGTTTTTCCTCTCTCTATCTGCTGTGGTCAGCATATTGAATGACAAATGATAAAGAGAACGATGACGACTGTTATTAAGTTTATACTTTAAACATATTCCTAAACCTGCCCTAAATCAAATCCCTTTACAACATCAGTGTTTGTGTTCGCTTTACCATTAACCCCTTCTTTTAACTTCATTATGTTTAGTGAGCAAAATTCAGAAAGTAATAGGCCCATATCGAACGCTATTAACGGTTTGAAAAAAGAAAGAGAAAAAAAAAACCCGAACAAACAATGACGTCACCATCAAACAAGTTTCTCACAATGTTTGTTAACATTTATTAGCGCCTAGCATAATCTACCAGTCTGCAGATGGTCTGTCCTATCAGGACTTAGTTTTATAACTTCTCTGATTTTTAAAATGTACATTCATTGTCAGATTTATAACTCAATAAGCGTTCTCGTGCATGTTTCATTGTATGAGTTTATAGGGGCGCTAACAGATGGTGTCACTCTCCACTGCTTTGCAACTGCTCACCTCTTCCAATCAAAATGGCCACCTCTCCTCAAAAAAAAAAAAAAGAGTTTATGGAGAAAAGAACTGAACTGTGAAGTCTCCTTGAATTTGACTTCAAAGCTCAAGTGCTCGAAATTCAACAACATTGCTTAAATGTCGATTGAATTAAAGCCAAACCTTTGAACAAAGCATAAATCGTTGGCTGTTCTCAGTCACATCCTTGTTTTGTAGCGATACGTTTGATAATATAATCTGAAACTGATTTTGAAATTTGAATTTTTCTTTTCTTTCCCTCAATTCTTTCACGGGAGGTTTTAGGATCCCTGTCAAACGCTACATCTATGCGAGCTTTTTTAAGTTCAAAGAACGAGGGGAATGGCCTGGGGAGGACAGCTTAGCTTTACATACTCAAATCTATTTAGTCTTCACTCAAACACCAACCAAAAATATTCTCAAAACACGGAGACCAAGAGTGACAGCTTCATCTCAGTCTGTCCTCAGATGCGAGGATCAAAGACGGAGGAACGCACAGAAGATTGTAGCTAAAGGTGTGGGTACTTGGTAGATAAAGAGAGCTCGACTCCTACAAAAAGCTCGGTGGCGCTCGACTCATTGATCGTTTTCTTTTAAAAAGCGTCCAGGAAAAACGTCTCTGAACACGGTCGGCGATGGCACGCGATGAAACCGCCGCTGTGAATTCAGTACGCACAGGTTTCTCTTTGCGTTCTACGCGGATGAAAAAGTGAGTTGTACCCCCCGGAGAATGATCCGCTGACACCTCCTTCGTCACAAAACGCTACAACAAACTCTCTTGTTTTAAGCATCCCCTGTGGGTTCATATTTTGCGAAAAGATTGTGCGCAATAGAAAGAAAGAGAGAGGTAGAGCCAGAGAGAGAGAGGGGGAAAAAACTCTCTTGTTGTGCGCCATCTGTCTTGTTTGGATGTGTGTTTTAAGTATAGACGAGATGTGCCTGAAAGAAGACTAAAGAAGATTAAGAGTCACCGTCGCGTTTCTTGAACCAAAAAACACCTGTTCAGTTTCTGGCCCGAGACATGAGCATATAGAAACGCTTTGTGATGTGTAGAGGGGAAAAAACCGCTTCATGATTAGTCTGTCGACACTGTCCACTCACTCAGTCATGGGTAATAAGGACTTTAGCAGTAAGTTACACCCCGGACAATTTTTTAAGAGATCTTTGTTGAACAAAGAATCGTAAAGCTCTCTCTCTCTCAAACACAGTACCAGAGGCTTAAGCATGACGGTGTTTTTAAACCCTTAAAACTCAACGCAAATACGGAACAGAAACGTCGATAGCCTGCACGTTAAAAAGTAATTGGGCGAAGAATGTTTTGCAGTGTATTCTGGAGGGGCACGAGTTAATGAACAACACGTTAAGTGTATGTTTTATCCCTGTATTTTTAACTTTATTTTCTTTTTCTTTTTTTTCGCTTTTAGGGGAAATAGCTAGGCAGTTGAACTTCTCCTCTAGTAAACTTACAGAGTGATAAAATATGTCGTGACAAAATGTTAAGTTAAAGTTTCGTTAAATAAAATATGATGAAATCAGGCTAGAAATATGACAGCCCATTGATTGAATTAAATCCCCCATTGCAATCGCAGATAACTGGATAAAGAGACAAGACACAATCTAAAATGTTTATGTGCAGAGAAAGAAGGGGGGGGGGGGGTGGTTACGAAGGACAGCATTTTCAAGAAGTTGGAGGGAACTGACATTAAACTCAAGTAAGATGAGAAAAGAAAAGGAGAGAGATAAAAAAAAAAAGAGAGGAGAGGATGTGGCAGTATTAGGTGACTGTTGATCAGGAACACTTCAGAAACTAGATATTCAACCAAATCATTCTGTCATAGCAGGTTTACCATTTTTATCCTTGTATGAACTATCTCAGGCCATTGTACAGGGTTTTATCGTACACTGTTGTCTACTATTTATTGGGTTCACCACAAAGACAGCAGTATAAGCCACAAGAGGAGCAAAAACTTATTAACAAGCAAGAATAAGAAAGGATGAGATTTATATCAGATGGAGCCGGAGGGAACAGAGAGAACAGTCAGTGAGTTGGAGTCGGGAGGAGAGACAGACAGAGAAAGTGCAGGCAGTGGGGGGGGTGGGGGGATCCGCCTCACCTGCACTGTTTCAGATCTGTTACTCAGAGCAAAATTTTAGATCAACAATGTCATTCTCTGTTATGTAAACAAGAGATGATTGGTTTTGCATATGTGTGTGGGGCTATATGGTGTCACACTGACAGTACCTGTTCTTCAGGTAAGGAGAAGGGACAGTGATGTGTAATAGGTTAATAATTATACTGTGAATGATGCGGCAAGCCTCATATTGTGTGTTACTCCATACAGCTGCTGTTGGTCTGCAAATATATACCTTTTAATATCAGTGACACCAGACTTCTCTCTCTCTCTCTCTCTCTCTCAATAACTTTTGGCAAAATTGATATCTGACACAGGGCAACATCCCATGTGTATTTGTTTTTTACTGTCTTGCTAATTTGTCTCATGCGTCAAAATGAAAATGCATATGTTAAGATGACAGGTAACCTTTTAATTGAGTTTATGCTTTAGACTTGTAATTCAAAAACACATGAAAAGGGTATGTTTTGTATCTTGAGCGTTTTAAAAATGACTTAGATGTCATATGTAACACATTGAAACAAATGAAATGATGAAAGGTTTTCTGTGGATTCATATGTCGTACTGAGGTTGTCATATCAAACAATACACGAACTGAACGAGATTTTTGAAACGTCAATCATTTTTGAAAACTCACGATTCTCGACCGTAATAAACACGTCATTGCGTTCGCTATCACATGACATCTTCCAAAATTCAAGATGGCTGCCGACAACTTACCATCCGAATTTGACGTTGTCATACTTGGGACAGGTAAGAAACGATATCACGTCGAGTATAATGTTTATGATTGAAAAGTGTCGGTTTAATCAAATAAACAGGAACACACTCTTGTTGTCGGCAGTGTAGCCAGGCCGTGACAATGTCACTGATAATGTAAAAAGCGAGCTAGCTAGGTTAGCCACATGACCGTACAGTGTACAAGGGAGCAACGCAAACAACTGGTTCAGATGTGGCAATGTTTCATCAAGATGCTGTATCAAATTTCCGATAACCGTTAGAGCAAGCCTTGTGTTTTTGACTTTATCCCTTCAAACGATGTGCAGCTCCCAGCATGAGCGTGGATAGCCCCCATGCTACTATGACAATTCTTTTCAGGTTGAAGCACAGATCAGTTTACGCCTGTGTCTACGTTAGCGTTACTACGACCAATACATGTCACCTGCATTGCGTCGAAGAATTTGGACAAAATAATTACCTCTCCCTTACAAAACCAGGAATTCAGCCAATGAGATTTTATCTGACATTAGGCTGAGCATATGAAATGCCTTCGTTTTTTCTTTATCTGAAGAACACTACTCACAACCGATTTGAAATGCAGGCTAATATCTCGCTAAATGCATCTACTGTTGTTTTCATGACAGAGAAGGACGTTCCTGTGCGTGTTACAGCAGCCGACGTATCTACAACGGTATCGTAGTTGAACTGATATCTTATTTAATAGGCCACTGGTCTGGTTTAGTTTCCCAGTTTCACTTAATAGACCCAGTTTACCTGGGACTAGCCTGCTTTAGAATGTAGGTAGATCACCTACTTTGTTTATGTCCTCGACTGTGCTCGCTGTTGGCTATGTTGGTCTGCAAAGTCGGCCAGCTATATTATATGCAACATTTTATGTGGTTCTTGTAACTTTACCGCATAGACAAACTTGTCTTCTGCTTTTTGTTGCGCACAAAAATTGAAAGGCAAACAGCTGTCTGTTTTATTTTGAAGTTTTACTCGAATTTGCAGTCTGTTATCTTCCATAATGGTACAGGGATTGTGGCTGTTCTCTTTGTGTATATTGGCCTGATTCAATGACGTGTGTGTTTGCTGATATACAGGGCAATGACTGAAGACTGAAGAGTGTAATTAGAGATGAACTCCATCGTTCTTTAGGGGCGGAAGCGGGGGGGGGGGGGGTAGCATTGCCAGTGCTGGGAGAGATGGTCTCTCGTCATGGTGATGGACGACGTACGGATTAAAATCTTTGGCCCACTTCTGGGTCGTTCTCACTCTGAACCACCAGAGCCAGCCGGTCCCCAGGCTGCTGGTGGCGTGCGGACTCTCGTGTCCTGGACCAGTTCTGCTCAGTACCGCTCCCTCCTGTTCTGTGTCAAGGTTGCCCCGGCAGGTGGGGGGGGGGGTACGCTGTCTCTATAGATTTCTTGTTTCACCTGCTTTCTCGCATGCTCCACACAGGTGCAAACAAGAACAGGGGCATGGGGCAGTTGTTAATGATGATAGTCACATTCCTAATCAGGTTTTTTTTTTTTTTCCCCACCCCAATCAGATCATTCAGATTTGAGTATAAATGAGGGAGGACTGTTCCTATTGGTTGCACCCCGTTGGTTGGTTGGTTGGTTGGTTGGTTGGTTGGTCAAGCCGTCTGTCTCTCTCTGTCTCTCCTGATTTGCGGGTGTCAGTTCGTTGAGTGTGTGTCACACAGATTCCAAAGGCTTTTATACACCCCTGTATGTGGCAGGGATGTCAGTAAACTTTTGGCAGAGCTGGTTATCATGTCATAACTCTTAATGCCCGTTGTGTGATGTTCCTGCCGTGGCAGACCTGCATTCACATTTACACGTATTCATTCAGCAGACACTTTTATCCAAAGCGACTTTCAAGACAGACAGAATACAAACCAACACTTAAAGCAGCGCTGACAACGTCGCGGTTGTTTGTAAGCGTTCGGACATATACCGTATAATGACAAAAAGGATCGGACCACTTCGTACGCGTTCTTACTATAACACCTCCACGAGAGCGTTGGCCTCCAGCTTTGCCCTAACGTTGCTTTTCACCCATTTGGAACTTTTGAACTTCATCAGGACGCTAAAGCAGACGGCGAAAGGAGAACATGTGACCGCCTCGACGCGGCCGACCCGTTGAGACGATAACCCATCTCGTCGTCCTATCCGAGCCTGGTCCGTGGTGAATGAGGGAGGGAGACCTTGGCTACTCCGCTGGCTGAGATGGAGGCCTCGTCTCTCAGCCGCGGCGAGGGGCGGGTCAAGGATTTGCCGAGCGGTAACGGAGATGAACGTCTCTCTTTCCTTGTTCCTCCTGTCAGGGACAATGGGTGATGGAGTGATGGAGGTTTTGAGCTATTGGACAGTGGGATGGTTTATGCGTAAAGTTTCTTTGGGGTTAATCCGTTCCTTTGAGGTCAGTCGACCGCGTGGGGGTCGTATCGATCCGAAGGTGTTCCATTGACCTGTGGTTTTCCTTATAGTTTGAGGGGAGGGCTTTCTGTGTCTGTCATTGTCAGCTAAACTGTTTTGTTTTTGTTTTTTTTTCTTCCTGTACCTTCCAAAACGGCGACGCTGGTCGAGGAATGGGAAACCTTCCAGGATTTTTAGTATAGTTTTATAGAGCTGTGGTGTCGCTCTTACAGCAAGGAGTTTATGATAATTATCATGTTAAACAGTAAACATTATTATGTGGTTTCATATTGTTATTAAAGCTGCCTAACAACCAGAGGATGAGTACGTTAACTGTCTGCAGTTGAAAAAAAAAATAAAAAAGCAGCACCAAACTCCATATTGATGGTTTTGTTTATTGATTTGTTTGTTTGTTTGTTTGTTTCTGTGTAGACAGATACGTTTCAGGTAGTTTTCTCTCTTTTTTTTCTGAAGCTGGCTCAGCTCTCACGGATGTCGACCGTCTTTGTGTTTTGCGGAGGTTGCATTAAACTGGACCCGCAGCGATTCGTCAGACGACGTCGATGTTCACGAGAACATCAGAGGTGACGTCAAAAAATTTTTGGAAATGTTTGGCAGACACCTAGGTCAGGGTCGGTCAGCACGATCAAGCGGTCCAGTCAATAATTTCCCGAAATGTGGGGAATAATTCAGAATGCTTCTTGAAACAGTCTTTTCGTTGTTGTTGTTGTTTTTGGAACCTTATCTTGAACACACTGCATTTTTGGACACCACAACAGCCATAAGAAGACAAACAAAAAGTGAGCGACTGTGAGATCCCGTGGGATGCCGGCCTTACGAGCAGACTGCTTATGTTCCACACAGCAACATCCAGAGTCTGTCACCTTTTTATCTTACGTGCTTTGTATTTGGCATTTGAAAGGGCTTTGTTCTCAGAACGGTTTGGAAAAGGAACGGATGGCTGTTGTAATGTTTGCTTTATGATGTTCGTCATATAAGTTGACAGTGCGCAAACAGGTGTGTGACTGTAAAAGGGAAATAAAACTTTTGCTATGTTATATTATGTCTCCGGGTTGGGAGACATAATAGAATATCAGCAGTGAAGCCTACGGTGTGGTGAAGTACTAACGTAGCATTTAGTAGGATTAATGTATTCTTTACCGTTAAAACCGATGCTGAAATTTGTTTATGTTTTAAAAAAAGGGTCAAAATGATGATCTCCTCTTGACTGTTATATCAACAAATAGCTTTGTTATTTGTTATTATTATCATTATCATCATGATGATGATTATGAATATTATTATCATTTTCTTTTACATTTTTTTAAGAAACCATTTGTACTGGTTGTAAATATTGCACAAGTGAACTGTGAAGGAAATGTTTATACTAGTACAAAATCAATACCTCTTTGCTGAGCGCTGGCTCAACAGAAAAAAGAAAAAAAAACTATCCCTGTGTGAAAGCATATCAGAAGGTGTAACGGATCTATTCGCGCACTTCATCCTCTGAGAAGAAATAAAAATTTCACTTGACTGATGTTCTGACTGATGTTCATTATTGACAGGACTAATCCACAGTAGTTAAACAACAGTTCCAGAAAATGGAACAGACAAGCAGAAGTTGTAGCAGGAGTAGGTGGAGGAGAAGGCTAGTTGTGGTAGTTGTTGTGGTAGTAGTTTTTTGGCAGTTGTTGTAGTAGTTGTTGTGGTGGTTGTTTTTGTGGTTGTAGTAGTTATGAGAGTGTTGTAAAAACACTTAATGGTGAGTTGTCATTGACCTGCCCCAGGACAGACTGGAAGCAACAAAGAGACCGCCTCATATCAGACCTGTGACAACTCTACCTCATATCAGACCCGCAAGGACTCTACCTCATATCAGACCTGTGCCTACACCTGCTACTTAAGCAAGCAAGGCATTTCTTCACCCATTGCATGCTCGTCCACGACTGTAAGCCTCTGTCTGAGACCTATGCTTCTAGTATTTTGAATACTCCCCACTAGCCCAAGGCGTGATTACAGAGCACTGAAATGATAACTTACTCTCTGTTTTGGAGGTTGTCTGATATAGTTCACTGGAATGGCTGTGAAGGCAAGGGAAAGCCCGCCCACGGCGACCGTCGCCGCGGGAGCCGGACTGTTCCATTTGATGCTGTGGTTCCGTGTGATGCGTCAGCTGTAAACATAAACTGACAACGTGTGTCGGTTAAGAAATTAAAGCAGGCTAGCTTTTCAGACGAGGGTCTCTCTGTCTGTACCCGTGCACAGAGAGAGAGAGAGGACAACGGACAAGTCTGTTTTGTGTGTGTGTGTGTGTGTGTGTGTGAGAGAGAGAGAGAGAGAGAGTGTGAGTGAGCGTCGGGTGACAGAAAAAAGAGCAAAATGTAAAAGAGGAGGCTTCCCATGCGGCCCACAGCCAAAGGATGTGCCTCTCTCTCGCTCTCTCTCTCTCTCTCCCTCTCACCCCCCTCCTCCCCCCCCATGCCCCGGACTATAAATAACGTGGCAAAATGACTTTCAAGGTGCAGAGATGGAACCCATTCTGGAATGTTCTCAGAAATGAAGAGTGATTTATGATTTCATACAATGCTTTTGCTGAAAGCATTTTCGGGCTTTGCTCAGTCATCAAAGTCTTGCCTGCCCCCAATCAATTATTTATTACACCGCACGTCTGTGTGGCTGCAATGCTTTATGGCAGGTAATGTTTGTCTTTAGCAAACATGATGTGGAAAAATCAATACCGGATAGGATAAATGGCATTAAAAGATGGTGGTGTAGGGTTATTTACACTTTGGAAAAAAAAAAAAAAAAATCTTCGCTATTGTCTCTGGACAGATGTATAGAATTGTCTGTGCTGTAGCCGCGGCTTTTCCGCCGCCTGCGCGGAGCCGGAAGTTCGGTTGTCGAGATGCTCCCGAAACGTCTCGGGAAGCCGACGACCGAACCTCGCCGTTCAGCCGTGTCGCTATTGATTTTACGCGCGAGGTCGCGCTTATTAATTAATCGACCGAAATGCTTCCAGTCCGATCAGACCGCGTGCTTCCAGACCTCCGTCGGCATTCTCCGTTACCGACGTAATTCCTCTCAAATAGCTCTGTTTTTAAAAACAGACTAGTGAGTATTTCAGTAAGTTTTGTCCTGCAGCAAATATTTTCTTTATAAAGAGAAAAGGCGGCGTTGTGGGAGAGAGAGAGCCCCGGGGATGAGCTGGCGGGTGAGGGGCTGGTGGGCGGGTGGGCCGCAATATTCGGGTTGGAGTTTCCATCAGTTTGATGACGGGAAGAAGACGACGCACAGTGGCTCTCCGGGACGGTCAGAATAAATCACTTTTCCATTGTGTGTGTGTGTGTGTGTGTGTGAAATGGGACTGTGCAAGGCCAGATGAATGAAAAGAAGAATAGAGGGACAGAGAAATGCCTCTGTGGCTTAATGGAGTTGTTTTTTTCCCTTCTTCTTTCTTTCTTTTTTCTTTTTTTTTTTTTCTTCTTTCTCTTTTTCGAGGTAGCGCCAACATAAGAATCGTTGCCCAGTCTGTGCTTTACCTGACCGACCGCACACCAGGTTCTGCGACCCTTTGACCTTTAATTCATTTCGTTATTTTTACAGATTGTTAGTTTCAATTCAGCGTCTCATTTTTAATCAGAGAATCAGTCGGCGTCCGCTTTAGCATCTCCAGACGGAGTTTTATCTGATGCGTCTGAGAGAGGAACCGGACTCTGTGTGCAGGGGCGTCACCCGTTGCGACAAATTCTCTAAATCGGGAAAAAGGGAACAGGGGGAATGAAACAGAATTGATAAAAATAGAAAACGTGCGTTTATGGAAAAAGTGTACGGTGTCGGGCCAGATGTCGACGTTAAAACATAGTAGGAGGCTGTTAGGCTGAAATGAAAACTCCACATGGGGAAGAGCGCATAGGTTTTGTATTAGGCTACACCTTAGCTCTCTTACACTGCTCTGACTTAGGGTTAGGGTTAGGGTTAGGGTCAGTTCCTGAAGAGCGCTTTGGCACAGAAAAAAGGAGAAGTGTGTGTTGGGCCACGTAACGTGATCATAAGACATAAAAACCTGTAATTATATATAGGTACCAATGAGTGCGTAAGCTGCTTTTGGAAAATGCAGAATTGGTTCATCATAAATGACTCAAACATCACATTGCAGGAAACCCCCCCCCCCCCCCCCCCCCCCCCTTTATAATGTACATCCTTCTTTACATAGAGAGCGCATGTTTAAACAGTCTGTCTCCACTGCTCCTAACAGTGTTGACCTTAAGGGTGTGTGTTATGTGTTTGTCAGAGAGATGATGTGAAATCTACGCTGAAATGTGAGCGCTCTAGTGAAATTTTAACTGACAGTAAATTTTGGCTGCAAATGACACTACATGTTGTCATGATCTCGTTCTGTTTTCAGTAACATATACCAGTCTGTTTATAATTCCAAAAGGAAAATAGGAATACCGAGGGAAATTCGAGTGTCGCAACAACACCATCAGCACACACCAAACGCAACACGGAATAATGTAGTAGAATATAATAAGACAAATAGGAGATAGGAATAAAATTAAAACAAAGATAAAATAAAGGTTGTTTCTGTACGTTGTGCAGTAATTGGTAATGTAATAAGTAGCCGTAAAGTGAGAATACTGAGGTAGATAGATGTTATTGCCATAGTGCAGGAGTTCTATACATAGTATATAGTGAATATAATGAATATGCCACAGTGTAGAGCAGTAGTAGTATTATTATCACTATTGTGTGGTGTGTAATGTGCAATAGAGAGCATTGTTGTTACATGTGCAGTAGAGTACATTGTCGCTGTTACACATTGTGTAAAACCATAATGCTAACTGCAAAAAGTGTGTCAATGTAAAATGTCAAGTCGATATTGTACATTTGTCTTTTTGAATGATCACAGGCAGTTTCTCAATGAACCAAAGCCTGAATGGTTGCGTAATATTTTGAATGAATTTGCTTCCTGACTTTTTTTTTTTTTTTATACATGTTTCTTTAAGCGCTGAACTGCCACTCTATATATTTTCTCCTTATTTCCTAAGTGCTTTATACTCAACCTGTTTGCAGCAATTGCGTGAAACGAAACTCAAGTCAAACGGCAATTGTTGTACGAACGCGCGGCGTAATTTAATATCGAGGGAAAAGCGCTTGACCTTCGCCTGTAAGCCATCCAGGGAGGTTAAAGACGAGAAGCGTCTCCAATTGAACAAAGCGTTTTGTTCAGGCAGGAGGCTTTGGGGGGAAGGGGAGGGGGGTGGGGGCTTGTGAGGATTTAATGCCTCTTGGTAACAATACGTTCCGTCTGGTCTCATTCCCAGGCCTTACGGAGTCTGTCATTGCTGCAGCCTGCTCCAGGGTTGGACAGAGGACCCTACACCTGGACAGGTAAGACCTCCGCCCCGGAGACCCTCAGGAATCCGCTTAAGAGGACTCGACTGTCACCTGAAGTCTTTTCTAAACAGTAATTTCTGTACTCGTAATGTGAATGCAATTCAGATTGGATTTCGGATTACATTCATAGTTTCCAGTGGCGTGTGTGTACAGTCTGGGTTCCTAATGGAAATTTGTCTGTGTATTTATAGCGGTGAATGGAAAAAATATAATAATTTCTTGTTTTTTTGGGGGGGGGGGGTTGTTTTAGGAGAAACTACTATGCAGGGAACTGGGCAAGCTTCACGTTCAATGGCCTGCTGTCCTGGATTGAAGAGTATAAGGTGAATTATGCTCAGTGTGACTTTTATTTTGAAATAGCCCAGACAAGCGCCTGCTGAGACTCAGACACGGTTAAGTACCCCAGGCAGGATTTCTCAGTCAGCCGGATAACCTGAGCCAAAAGTCAAGACTGTCCAACAGGAGCGTTCCTAAGTTTTCACTTTAGGCTCAAGTCATCCAGCTAACTAACTAAGAAGTCCTGTTGTGGGGAGTAAACACTAGAGCAATCGACCATGTTGGAGGAAGCAGATAATGTTGTGTTAGTTCTTTTCAGGAGGCTCAACTTTGTGCATGCATGTGCGTGCGTGTGTGCATGTGCGTGTGTGTGTGTGTGTGCGTGTGTGTGTGTGTGTGTGTGCGTGTGTGTTTTCAGAATCAGCAGGAGGCCCCGGAGACGGCGGGAGAGGAAGGATGGAAGGATAAGTTGGAAGAGGGAGAGGAAGCACTGCCACTCAGCTCTGTGGATTCTTCCATCTCCAACCTGGAAGTTTTCTCTTACGCCAGGTATCGCAGGCCCCAATCTCAAACGTTCTTTTACCCCTCTGTGCCCTTTTAGCCTTCCAGGAGACAGGAAATGAATGCCGAACACCGAGGTATTAAAGTCAACCGAACATGGTAAGGTAATGTGTGATGTCTGTAGTGTTTTAACCCTCTCACAAGCTGTCTTCTCGTCCACAGCGAGGAGGCTGAGGAAGAGGAGGAGAGGAAGGCGCCGCTGACGACGAAAGCTGAGACCGAGGATACGACTGACGGTCCTGCAGAGGAGCCAAACGTGGTCACCCCTGACGCAGAGACCCCTACTGAGGAACGAGGCCAGGACAGTGAGTCCCCTCAGCCTAACGAGGGAGGGACGTCTGAGCCCGGCCAATCGGAGGAAGAGGAGAAACAGCAACAGCCAATGAGCTGCTTGCCAGAACCACCTGTTGAAGTGAAGAAAAAGATTACGTATGCCAAGCTGCTTAAAGACGGGCGAAGGTTTAATATTGATCTTGTGTCTAAGGTTGGTTGTCAGTAAATATTGTTTTTTAATACTAAAAACAAAGTCACAGAGTACTTAATACCATCATTACCAAGACGTAAGATCACTCTGAACAATTAGAGTGTTAAAACTAATACTTTACTAACTGTTGTTTTGGTGATTGTCATCATAACAGGATCAAGTGGGTTACTATTCATTTACACGTAATGAATAAGTGTTTATGAATTTTTATTAAGAATTAATTAGACGCGCATCTTAAGTCTTACTTAACAGTGCTGATCTAGGATCAGTTCCCTTTGCTCCGTGTAGCTGTGTATGATCGGGATCACGAGTGGCGAAAACTGATTCAGGACCATTCTTATTCTCTTGGAAATGAGATGCGTGTGACCTGCAGGGCCCTTATTTTGACGGAGGGTAAATTTGCACCTCTGGTCTCTCTCTCCCCCCCTCTCCCTCTCTCTCTCTCTCTCTCTCCCTCTCTCTCTCCCTCTCTCTCTCTCTCTCCCTCTCTCCTACAGCTCATGTATTCTCGCGGCTCATTGGTGGATCTCCTCATTAAGTCCAACGTAAGCCGTTACGCAGAGTTTAAAAACATCACCCGTATCCTGACGTACCGAGACGGGAAGGTGGAGCAGGTACAACATACACACACACACACACACACACACACACACACACACACACACTCTATTACACACTCACACTTTTTTTTTAGTTTCCGATAAAGGCCTAATCCTCAGTAAACACAATGTATTTTCAGTCATACACAAATCTGATCGGCTTCTGTTACTGATATTGATTTAATCATTTTATACGAGCCGGATGATTGAGAACCACGCTCGAGATGTTTGGTAAAACGTACACTGGCGACATCAATCTGTTGCTACTGATAAATCATGTGAATATCAGGCTGTGGTTTACATAAATGTTATAAATCGCTGTTAAAGAAGGGAACACCAAATGCAAAGTGACAAGGGCAGACACAGCAAGAACAGAAGTGAAAGACTGTATCAGGTCCATCGCTTTTTAGTTTTTACTTTTGACCGTTTACTGTCCAAGTTATGACTTATGAAAGCATATGGAGAGAGACGATGTCGAATGTTTTTGAGTGCGATAACAGTGAGGCTGGACATGTACACATATGATTTTGTGAATGTGGTGTTTGAGAGATTAACGTTTCTGACCTCTGCTCGAACCATATTGTTTATATATTTAATTTCATTTTTTTTTTTTTGTTCCCCCCGTTCTGTCATTATGTGATTGTGGTTGTGAATTAGAGTTAGAGGCTAGAGGCACTGAACTGCGATAAAATGATTATGTCGCCTCTCTGAGCGATTCCGTTTTTCTATTTTACTAATGCGCGTCAGATTAAACGTTACGACACAAAAGGTGTTTTTGTTTATGTTCACCTCACTAGAAAACGTTAAAAGCGACATTGAAATGCAAATCCGTTTGGTGGGATACACGCTCACTATCTTTTTCTTTCTGTCCTTCTCTCTCTCTCTCTCTCTTTCATATCTTCATCTCTCTTTCTGTGTCTGAGCCTCACTTTGTATTCCATCATGTCTTTCTTCATCATATCCTCCCTTGTTCACTTACTCCCTTAATACATGCGTGTTCATTTCTGCTTTTCTACCCTCCTTCCACTCATCTTTTTCTTCTCTCTCTCTCTGTAGGTGCCTTGCTCTCGTGCAGATGTGTTTGGCAGTAAACAGCTGACTGTGGTAGAGAAACGTATGTTGATGAAGTTTCTCACGTTCTGTTTGGACTATAAGCAACACCCAGAGGAGTTTCAGGGTATGACCTCTCTTTCACTTTCTCTCTCTCTCTCTCAAACTCTCTTTCACTTTCTCTCATTCTCTCTCTCAACTTCTTTCTCTCTTACTTTTTCTCGCTCTCTTTCTCTCTCTCTCATTTTCTTTCTCTCTCTCTCTTGCTCTCTGTCTCTCCCTCACTCTCTCTTTGGATCCTTCTCTCTTTCTCTCATTTCCTTACCCTACAATCATATGGACTGTCTGGTTGATACTGATGGAGAATCTATCCATATTTATTTATTTAATGCAGTGTGGGAGAGGCCACCTTGTTTAAGTGACGGACTGTCGCTCTAACTGACCATTGCCCTCTGTTTCAGACTTTACCCAGAAGCCCTTTTGGGAATTCCTGCAGACCAAGAAACTCACCGAGAGCTTGCAGCATTTCGTGCTGCATTCCATCGCCATGGTTTCGCTGGACACCCCCACGGAGGAAGGCCTGAGGGCCACGCAGCACTTCCTGCGCTGCCTGGGTCGCTACGGCAACACGCCCTTCCTCTTCCCGCTGTACGGGCTGGGCGAAATTCCGCAGTGCTTTTGCAGGTGAGCGAACGCTCTCGGAGGGTCGGGCGCCTGACTGAATTCACTCGGAGCGCTGGTTCGATCGCCAGATGAGACGGAGGCCGCGTAACGGTCTCAGGTCAGGGTTCTGAAACGTCCAAACGGCCCTAAATTCTTTTCCTTTCCTGGTTCCTCTAGTCAACCCCAATGAATCAAAACAGCACTTCACTGGAATATTTAACATTGTGTTACAATGCTGACACTTGATTTAACGAGTGTGTGTGGGTGAGTGTGTGTGGGGGGGGGGGGGGGGGCACTTAAGAGTATTGGGACAGGGTTAAAGACTGCATTTAGCTGCTTTGGATGTGTATTTGATCCCCGGTCTGTTGGGTTCAGTTAACCGTTCACTCTGTGCCGGAGAATGAGAGAGAGAGAGTAGAATAAACAGGAGGAGAAGTTGGAGGTGAAAAGCGTTGTGCTGGAGTGACTGCTTTTAGCGCCGCGGGTCTAGAGGGAGCTCCGCCGCGAAACAGCAGCACTTAGTGCCTGCTGGGTCTCCGGGCGACGATCCGTTCCCGTCGGCAACGAGACGCTGGCGGGGGGGTGGGGGGGGTGGGCAGTAAATAAAGGAAGAGCTGACCTCCCCATAGACCTGTGTGTGACATAAAACCCCAACCAAGGAAAGATGTCACAAACCACTCGAGTCTTCTGCATCGTACAAAATACTGTGCCTCACGCGCATGGGACACTCTCACCGTCTCATATGTCGAATTTGAGAGCGAGAGAGAGAGAGCAAGCGAGCGAGCAGTCAAGTCAACCTGCCAGTCCTGCATTGTTCGGGCATCTGAAACAAATGCCCATTCTTTCTTTAACACTCTCTCTCTCTCTCTCTTTCTGTCCTTACATAATATCAGAGAGTAGTGGAGTGCGGTTACTCCCTTGGTAGTTGTAAGTTGTTCAATCCATATTTAAATCATATGGAATATCAGCATCCGATATCTATTACAGTGTACTGGTGAAATCTAATACTCGCTGCGCACTGAAATATTCATAACCAATATGCTTTCTGTCAGCCTCAAAACCTACCTAACAATTTTTTTTAATTTATTCTTAGAACGTGACATAAATTATATGAGAAACTGTTAAATAACAGCCGTCCTTATCGAGTACTATTTGGCATCGATCGTAGCACAGAGCTTCGTTACAGAACACTTAACCCTCCACCCTTAAAGAAAAAAAACCCAAAAAACAAAAACCGGTGGTTTGATTTATTTTCGACTCTGACTGCGGAATCTTAATTAGCCCCCGTCTGCTTGGAGGCAAGTTCATTTGCATTTTTGATTTTGCTACTTTTACGCTAATCACCCTTGCTGACACTCAGCTGAGCAAGGTAGCACAGCGAGGCGTGTTCCCACCTGCCCGCTGTCGATCAGCGACGGGAGAGACCGAGGGGAAAAAAAAAAAAAAAAAAACAGTTTCTCCTTCTCTGATTGGTCGGGTAAGACCCAATTTCGTAATCTAATTCAGCCACGTTAAAGTTGTTTTGTTTTTCTGCCTTTTTTTTTTTCGTCAGCATATGCTTCATGCCATATGCCTCGGTCTAAATGCTTCTTTCAAAAATGCAGAAGCCTGGGTGATGTTGCCACGTAGTATAAAAATTACAATTTAAAAAAAAAAAAAAAAATTAAAAAAAAAAACGTTACTTGAACGTTAAATGAATACTAAATTTGCTGACACCTTTCTGGTTAAGATGAGTTGAGTAAAATAAAATAAGAGAAAACGGGAAAGAGGGAGCAGGAAACGGGAAAGAGACGAGGAAACAGAGGCGAAAGGAAAGGCAAAAAAAGACAACAACAACAACAAAAGATGGGACCACAGAGAGAGAGACAAAAAGTTAAAAGCGGGAAAAATAAAGGGAGAGGTTGTGAGAAGCAGAAGGCGGACTCATCCATCAAGCTGATACCTGCTCCGCAGGTGATGGATGGATAGATGGCGGCGCAAACTCAATAATGCTCACTCTCTCTGGGGTTATTCACAGATCAGTGAGCCGCGCCGCTAATAAAGTGATGAAATGCTTTGCTGTCCTTGCCCGCATTATCCCTCAAGTTTTGACAGCGCAGACTCTTTTTAATTTCTAAATAACCTTTGGCGCTCTGACTGCCGTCTTTCGTCTTCTCTCTCTTGCGTTCGTTCGTTCGTTCGCTCGCTCGCTCTCTCTCTGTCGCGTTTTTTTCGTTCGCGCTCCGCGCGGTAAAGTTTGAGTGAGGCGTCGACATGCGCGAGGGCGATTCATTTAGCCAGCAAACACATTTCGCCCGTGACAGGTTTTTGATTTGCGCGTCGCCGTTTTTTTTTTTTCGAAGCTCCAATCAGACGACAGTCAAAGCGAAACAGATTGAGAGGATAGGGAAATGCATTAATTAAAGCAGATGATTGTTTCTCCGACGTTAGTTCACAGATCATACCCCCCCCCCCCTCAGTTTTCTCGCGGTGCAATAAACATCTAATTTATACGGATCCAACAGGATTTAATTTTAGGTGGGATGGCGGGCTAGGCAGCATGGCGCTTTGTTTTCTTTTAATTATTGGCCAACCATTAGCCCCCTACTCTCGCTCCCGGCGCCGAAGATTACAAACGAATTTGCGGGCAATGAACCTGACAGGTAAGTGGTGGTTGCGCGTGCTGTAATTTTGTTTGTTTAGCATCTCGACGGCGGGAGAATTTATCGTTTGACGCTCGCGGATGCTCGCGACTGCTCCGACAGGCTCAACCCTCCCAGGACCGTTTAAATGGTCCCGCCATTTCCGTCTCAACTGCAGCGGACAAATTCCTCCCAAGTAAGCGGCGAGCTGCTGTTGTTCTGCTGCGGAGGGCTAATAAAGGAGCGAGGCCAATTTTCTTTTCTTTTTTCTTTTTTTCTTTTTTCTTTTTTTTTCTGCTTCTGCCACCGTTTCATGCATCAGCACTATGAAATCACAGGGGAACCAATCAAGATCATATAGATTAATGTTCCTAATTCTCTGCCATTATGGACCATAATTAGCCTTGGAAAAAGTTTACTCCACACAATTCTTTTCAGAGGATGAGTGGTTTGGGGGTTTTTTTGAAAGAGTGTATATATGTATTTTTATATGTGTTTTATCATGACCTCAAAAAATCCTTTAAAGGCCTTGTACTAATTGGCTACTGGACTCCAATGGTAGGAGACCTAACTTGCGCTAAGACCAAGCCGGACGGTTGTGTCCTCAGATCACGTGTCCTTCTGGAGAATTAAGTTGAAGAGTCAAAAAACATTAAAGGGGGGAAAAAAAGCACAGTCTGAAAGTAGACAACACTTTAGAACGAAACAGAAACAGAACAAAATCAATGATGACAATATCCCAAAGGCCTAGACTTCCCAATACGCCCAAGACATATTGGGTGGGTCATTGGTCCATTGAACAAATTATACAGGTGAATTAGTTCGCACCTTATGTATTGAGTTCTACTGCCTGTGAGCATATCAAGCGGCCGTCTCTGCGTTTTCGAGCCTTTGCCGGGCAGATAGATGATTAAAAAAAAAAAAAAAAAGTGAACTGTCGCCCTTTAAGGCGCTTTCTGTTTATTTTAACCAGAGCTGAGTTTGTGCCGCGAGAGCCTGCAGCCTGTTTGTGCTGCTTGTTACATTAGCTTTTTTAATTACAGAAATAACCAGTTGGAGGCAGTTGGTATGTGAGAACGGGAGGAGGATGAGGGAGAAAGAGAGAGAGAGAGAGAGAGAGAGAGATGGGGGGGGGGGTGGGTTGAGTTGTCGAAGATTTATTTTGGATGTGACCTTCTCCACTCGTACTGCTGCTGTAATCAGTGGAATTAATAGCATAATCAAATTATACACAAACTCATAAATCATAGAGGAACGTGCTGTCACTGCAGCGCGGCTATTAATGGCGGCCATTGTTTTGCCGCCGTATTAGAAAACTCCGCGTCTCCCTGATTCCCGACTTGATAGAAACTGAAATGCCATTTAGAGGCTATAAAGACCGGACCAGAGGGGTGGGGGGAGGGGGGGGTAGGGGTGTATGGAGACGTACGAGGGTACCGGATTTTCACAACTGTTAATTTAGCCTGCGACGTTGCCGGGGCACCGGGGGCCGCGCAAGGGTCTAGCGCGCGGCCCAATGACGGCATCATTGGGACCGACAGCGGGCAGTTAATTAGAGTAATATCGGCCTAAACGTCTGTCAGTTAGGGTTAATGACATCAAAGGGCTTTCCCGCCGTCTCGGCGGGGTTCCGCGGGGGACAGGAGATGGGCGAGGGCGATTGCTCGCAGGTTTAGCTTTCTGCTTTTTTTTTTTTTTTTTTTTTAAATCCTTCGTTCTTTTATTAAGATGCCATGTCTGCAAATTAATCTGGGGGTGGACACAAGGGGCTGCCCCCCCACCCCACTCTTTCAGGTCAAGAGGACACACAGCGTAAGTAGCCCCCCCACCCCCCCACCCTACCCCTCCCATCCCACCCCTCCCATCCCTGTTCTGCGCCGCTCTGTGCTCTGCTGACTTAGTTCTGCAACCGCTGTTTTACCCTTTGTTGCAATATCTGTAGCCTCGTCCACCAGAGTGCCGTGCTGCTCCAAAGTAGATTACCCTGGAAAAGTTCCACCAGCATCAAAGTCCTGTTTCTGACCGTCATCTTTTTCCCCTGAGTGGTCCGCGTTGCCTTTGACAGAAACTGTGTAACAGAGACCCGTTTACAATAAACTTACGCTTTGCTTTTATATCGTCACACATTTAAAAAAAAAAAAAAAAAAAAAGCTCATTAAACTATTTATAGTCTAAGTGTCTGAAAGCTATGGTGAAAGGCTGGTCTTTGGGGGGAGAGGAGGGGGGGGGCACCTCACACTTTCAACTTTGAGTGACCTTTCATGCACTGTCAGATGAATCAGATTTTTGGCTTTTGGGAGAAGAGACAAGGTGTAATCTGCCTCTTTAATGCCAAACCGTCAGTTTAGTTTATGTGTGTCTAGAACATTGTGTTGATCGGTCCAGGCCAAATACAGGTTTTGCAGTGGATAAATCAGTGATTGTGTATAACTGAGTGTCTTTGTGTGTGTGTGTGTGTGTGTGTGTGTTTGTGTGTCTTTTTTTTCAGGATGTGTGCTGTGTTTGGAGGAATCTACTGCTTGCGACATTCAGTGCAGTGTCTGGTTCTAGATAAGGAATCTGGCAAGTGAGTAGTCCACTATTCCACTCAATCGAACACTCTCTCTCTCTCTCTCACACACACACACGCACGCCTTGATTTTAATCCAATAATCTACTCAAATACAGCAAAAAAAAAAAAAACAAAAAAAAAACCCTACAAAAATTACGAGTACCCTCTGCTTTCCACTTTGTATCGTCCAATCGTAGTGGACAGGGTACCTCCAAAACAAGATAGGCCGAGTACGTTCGCGTGTGTGTGTGTGTGTGGTTGGTGGGGGGGGGGGGGTTTGGACAGAGAGATTGGGGGGGGGGTGCTTTTGGAATATAGATACGAAATTAATTTTCTGGGCGAGGGCCACACCAGCCCCCCCCTGAAGCAGCAGAGCTTGGAAGACAAATCGCGAGGCCCTGCCGCTTGGGCCGGCGATGAGTGATGCAGCTTTTTCCTCATGGCCTTACCTCCACTAATTGATTTTCATCGGAAGACAAAAAAGCCCTCTGTTGCCGGCTCTTAAAAAATGAGAGTTCATCTCCAGTCTCCCTTGATTAATCTGCGCTGATAATGCGCGTCAGGCCCCACCAGAAAGCCCTTTAATGAGTTTCAAAGGTGGATTGTTGTCATAAACTAGGTTAGATTAGGTTTTTTTTTTGCCCCCCATCCCTTCTACCCTCTCTCTCTCTCTCTCTCTCTCTCTCTCTCTCCCTCTCTCCCTTGCTACTCTTTGACGATATATATTAAGGATCTTTCATCTTGGCGGTGGGTGACCTCAGGGGTTTGATTCCGCTGTGCGTATGGGGCGATGAAGAGTGGCGTTAGCGTTACCGGTAGCGTTATTGTTAGCATTAGCACGCTAATGTGGGGCCCAGAGATTTAGGGGGGTGTGAAGTATTGAGGGAATGCGCTAGGGAAGCACCACCCTGTGGGATGCCGATAATAAAGGGGGAACGAAAAAAAAAAATGCAGTTCCTTTGGTAACATCTTCCCAGCGTGGAGAGAGAGAGAGAGAGAAAGAGAACACAAAGAGTTTTTAAGCCCTGAAGAGTTAAAGTCGATCTTTGATTGAGCTTCATGGGTCAGTTTTCGTCGTACGGTTTTACCCTAGAGAGGCAACTTAACTGTCCCAATCCCAAGAGCGTTCCTGGTGACCGTGAGGCATTAACCAACCTACTAAGCTAACTGCAAAGCCATCCGCTAGAGTTTTAACGCCGCATTCTCAACCCCGTAGTCAGGTCATGTGGTTTCCCCGTGACTCTCGTCGTCCTGAGAGAACCGCCTGAAACACGAGGCTCATCTAAAGTCGTCAAACTCTCGCTTCTTTCAAGGCGGACCCCCTCTGAATCAGAGAATCTGGACCGGAACCAAACCGAGCGCCGTTGGCTCAGAGCGCTGTCCATCCGCCCGCCCGAGTTGGTCGAGGGAATGAGGCAGAAGCTGGAAAGGCTCCAGGCCGAGGTGTCAGTCAAACCCGGAGCGGAGTCCATAAAGAACCCGCAGAGGTTCGACGCAATGTACCCCTGCCCTCCGCCAGAGACACTGTGGTGTCGACTCAGCCCCTCGCGTTCGAGGCTAGCGCCATATATCATATCGGTGGGAGAAAAAGTTTCGCGAAGGTGAAAAACCTGGCAAGGTGTCTGCCAGGCTGAACAATGATTTTAATTTCCTCGCCGTCATAAATTACCGCCCTATGTCTCCTCTTATTACATACATAAAGCTGAAAAGGGTAGAGGGGGGAGATTAATAATGTAGTGGTGCATTGTGGGCCGTCAGATCCCACCTGCCACCCTACTCAACGCGGAGGTGGGCCTGGCGCAGCCCGACTGGTTACCGCGACGACAGGAGCCTCAATCACGCGTCCGAGCTCATTTGTCCCGCTGTGCTATCGGTTGCCATGTCAACACGAGTCAGTCGCGGGAATCTGTCCGTACTGATTAGTTCTGTCAGTCAGTAGCATCGGCGAATCTGAACTTTACCGTACATTGGTATGTTGGACCATGTAAGTTTTGGATAAATTTGTTTCTGATCATTTCAGTATTGTCCTATATCAATTGCTCAGTTTTCCCTCATTATCTCAGTAATGGATGAACCAGCCCCAAGTTACTTCAAAGCCTGGAGATGAGGAAAGATCTGAATGTGCATTTGAGCATTTGTGCTTTCTTTATACAGTGTGTGTTTTTACACCGGAAAAATGTGCATTTGTGTTCAAACAGTTATTTATGGTTTTATCCAATTAAATAAAGACTTAGTAGAAGGCAAACACACACTTTTAAATCATCAGATGCAATTTCTCTGTCATTTTCTTTATTAATTTGAGGACTGAGGTGAAGCTTCTCGCTGTTGCACTGCAGAGAATCGCATAAGCCAATCAGATCAGTCAAAAAAAACCCCCACACTATCAGGTGACCTGTTTAGCATAACCAAGCCACCCTTTTTTTTTTTTGTTTTTTTATTTTTATTTTTTTTTAACGCTCAGGAGCACGTAAAAGTCAAAGTGTGCGTCGTTGGGTGCAAGGTTAGCTCTCTGATTGGTGTGGAGACCACCGGGCGTGGTTTATGAAGGGTGGTTATGAACGGTGGCTTTGATCTACAAAAGTACACAGTGGCCTTGAGTCCAGGGCAAACCGAACGATTAGCCTTACATCAGCGTCCGCGCGATATATGTATGCTGACAGTGGAAACCGTATGGCTTATAAATAAACAAGCGTTTTCCTCACTGAACTCTATGTGTGTGTGTGTGTGTGTGTGTGTGTGTGTGTGTGTGTGTTTGTCTCTCTGTGTGTGAGCATGCACGGTTCGAAAATTATTTGGATGGGGGCAACACATTAGTTACTAAATACGGCCAATAAATGCAGTCAAATA
>NC_044510.1:13059113-13146613 GCF_902362185.1 Chanos chanos
CAGTTTATATATAGATTTATTTTCTTGTAACCCGAGATGTTATTTTGCTATCAATCACGGCACATTTATAAAAATGGCTGGTATCTAGATAGATTACTGGTCTTTGCCCAACCCCCCCCCCCCAACTCCCCATACAACTGACTCACTGATTGTTTCTCTCTACGGAGAAATGAGAAGCTTAATCAGTGGAACTCCTTTCTTCCTCTCGCTGGGAATTGACTCGGGAGTGATGGAATCGTGGAGCGGAACCATCGTTTGCCCCGTCCCAGGTAGCCAGAGGGAGACAGATAGCGGTCGCGCCGTTTTTAAGTAATGCGGTTACACCCGGACGCATCACTCGCCATCAGCCGCTGATGAGTGTGACAGACACGCATATATAAAGGAAGATAATGTTTATTTATCATTCGTCTACACTGTGGAAAAAAAAAAGCCTTTATAGGATTTATATTGGCAGCTATGTATCAAAGGAGGCGCTCTCTGGGAGCCATAAGCTCATTAAGACTTTCCTCTTAACTGGTCATTTACGCTTGAACCGTATTCGACCTTCCTAATTTTTTATTGTTCGAGGCTCCCGCCGATGCATCATCCGAGCGAATTATCGGCCGGTTTTAAGTAAGAGCGATGTGCTTTCGCGGGCGAAACTCGTGACGTGGCGTGCGTTCGTTTTCAGACGGGTTCTCAAACGCGCAGTGGGCAGGTGACCTTCGCCTGAGCGTCGATGCAAAAAAAAACGCCCCCGGTTCTCGTGGCGGCAGATTTATGCACCGCGTTTTGATACAGGAGACCATCAGATTTCCTTAAGGTTTAAGGATTTCCCTGACGGTATCCTGCAAGGATTAGGTTTCACAGTTACCTCTTTAAAATGCAGTCTCCACAGTTTTCCACTATAACTATCGACAAATGTCGTACTGATTTTATAGCTACACAAATAATTACTTGTATCCGCAATATATCTGTGTTCATATGAACCCTCTTTTGAATGCGCGCGTGTGTGTTTTTTTCAGTAATTAGGAAATATGCCCTTCTGAACTTTGCCTCAGATGTCGTTTGTGTTTAAATAGTATTTAAACTGGGACTAAACAGCGGATAATGGCCCAAGTGAAACACGAATGGTAATGGTTATTGAAATGATGATACACCATTAGCGTGTTCAAGCACATGGTTTTTTTTTTCCGAATATCTGGCTCGTGTTAAATGTTGTAGAAAATGGTACAGATGTTCCACTGTCAGCTCCGTCTTTAAGTGGGATAGCCTTTCTCTTCTCCTCCCAAAAAAAAAGAGAGAAAAACGAAAAAAAAGGAGAAAAAAAAATCGTCCGTCTGTAGCCTTTTAGGCAGGGAGAAGGAGGAGGAGAAGAATTTTTTTTTTTTTATCAAAACTCAGCTCTTCAGTCAGATGCTCCCCAGAGTCTGGAGAGCCTTTAGCAAGAACGCACCTCCTTCTCCCACTGGAGAAACTCCTGCTTCGACACTGTTCGTTCTCCGCGTTTCTACTCCCCCCCCCCTTTAGCTCTGCCACACGGAACAATGCTATGCTCTGGCAGTTGCCTCTCTTTGATCCGTGGACGCTTAACTTGAAGAAGGGAAAAGAAAAAAGAGAGAGAGAAAGAAAGAAAGAAAGTAAGAAAGAAAGGATGAGCTGCCCTGAAGGAGTGTCTGAAACTCTTGGGATTAGCCCTGACATTAGCGCGGATCCCACTGCTGCCACCAATGGAGCGGCCAATGTCGGCGACACGGGCTTTAGCCTCGGCCAATAGCAGTGACGTGGGCTTTAGCCTCGGCCAATAGCAGTGACGCGGGCTTTAGTCTCGGCCAATGTCGGCGACGCGGGCTTTAGTCTCGGCCAATAGCAGTGACGCGGGCTTTAGCCTTGGCCAATAGCAGTGACGCGGGCTTTAGCCTCGGCAAATGTCGGCAACGCGGGCTTTAGCCTCGGCCAATAGCAGTGACGCGGGCTTTAGTCTCAGCCAATAGCAGCGACGCGGGCTTTAGCCTCGCAACGTTGCAGTTAGAGTTCGTCTGTACGCCCTGCCCGCTGCGTTGCGGCCGAAAACCTGCTAGTAGATTCAGCCACTGACCTCTCTATGCTGTGTATTAATTATTGGGGGGGGGGGGGGGGGGGGGGGTGGGACTGGACAATACATGTGTTTGTACAGAACTGTTTGTTACATGACTTATAACTCAATTCGCATTGGGAACGGAGCAGATTTCCACCAGGCGGACGTTAAAGCGACGCCTGAGACAACGCCCCGTCTGTGATGCGATCTTCCCATGGACGGCTGTGTTAGATCAGTTCCTGAGAGACTTAAACATGAGTGTTTGTCTGATACCCTGGGGGTTGGAATTTGACTTCTTTTTGCGCTGTGTGCTGAAAGTCAAAGTGAAGTGACGTGGGTGTGCCGACACGG
Source organism: Chanos chanos (assembly GCF_902362185.1). Lineage (NCBI taxonomy): Eukaryota > Metazoa > Chordata > Actinopteri > Gonorynchiformes > Chanidae > Chanos > Chanos chanos. The sequence goes on from NC_044510.1 coordinate 13,061,521, forward strand.
TTGATGGGAGTCTCGGGTACACTGAGCGGTTGGTTCCACCCCGTGTTTGAAGAACCGTCTCGTGATTTTAACCTCCTTTTCCTTTTCTCTCATCGTTAGACCTGGTGCATCTCACCTGCTCGTCCTCCGGATCTGCCCGACACGACCTGGCGCCTGTGGTTTCTAGAATGTTCCACGTACCTGCCAGCCCGGGAGAAGAACCAACAGAAGGTCAGATGACACCCCCTCCACCCGTTTTACCCGTACACCCTTACCGCTCCTCGACCCCCGCCCAGTTTAACATCCCCCCCCCCCCCCCCGGCCCCCGTCTCTGTGTGTCAACTGACCTCCTTTACCCATCCCTAACCAACACACAAATCACCACGGCAACCCGCGCACTCTCCTCACGCTACTTAATCAAGCGTGTGATAGAAAGATCATCTGTTTTTTTTTTTTTTCTTTTTTTTCCCTCTTCCCTCCTTCCTTTAAAAGAGAAAAGACCTGACAACCGTGGGCCGGTCGCCACGACGACGCTCACAGCGGGGTCGCACTGTGTCGTTATCGACGATAACGGGAATTGATATCGATGCTTCCCGTGTGCTGGCCCGGAAAAAAAAAAAAAAAGAAACCCTCGTCATCGATTCCCCATTATGCTCTCTCAGGGTCTGAACGACTCCTTGAGACTAAATTAGGATGTAACCTCGTCGGTGACCTCGCGTTAAGCAGGGGTTTCAAAAATAGCGGACTGATCTGAAGAGGAGATTTGGGTATAATATGTTCCTGTTTTGTTTTTGGTTTTTTTTTGTTTGTGGGTTTGTTTTGCTTTTGTGCCTGTTGGTCTGAAACAGTCCAGTCTTGTGTTCTGCAGTGCCGGACGTTAATGAGAGCTGAGTTTAGAGTCAAATCTGGAAGTGTTTTTGTTAACATAAATTAGGTTGAGTGAGATGGATAGGGGTTTTGTTTTTTTTTGTTTGTTTGTTCTGTTTTTATCTTAAACGCTAACTTGTGGTTTTTTGCTGGAGCTTGAAGTGGTTGAGTTGAAATGACAGGTCTATCCTGACCTGATATAGAAGTTTCTGGAAGCGCGAGCGATGAGGTCGTCGCGTCGTGTTTTATGACCGCTGTTCCATGGCTGTAAGATAAGGTCATCAGAGAACTGACACACACCCTCCATCCTTCCTCACTTTCTCTGACACACTCATTCTCTTTCTCCATCATCATCATCATCATCGTCATCGTCATCGTTGGCATCATCTCTATCTTTCACTCGCCATCTTTTCTCCCCCCCCACCTCTCGTTTTTGTCCTCCGTTCTCTCATCCCCCATTTCTCTTCCATCTGCGCCCCCCCCCGCCCTCCTCTCCTCTCCTCTCCTCTCCTCTCCTCTCCTCTCCTCTGTCTGTATTAATGTCTGTGTTTCTACCCTTTATTTATCTCATTCCTTCTGTATTTCTCCCCCATTCACCTCTCCTCCCAATTTCTCTCTCTGCCTTCTTCCCTTTCTTTTTCTCTCTCGTTCTGCTCTTTCTTAATTATCTATCTATCTGTCTGTCTGTCTGTCGGTCTGTCTGTCTCTCTGTCTAACTGTCTGTCTATCTATCTATCTATCTATCTATCTGTCTGTCTGTCTATCAATCTATCAATTTCTATCTGTCTGTCTGTCTCTCTCTCTCTTTCATTCAGAGTGACTTAAATAAAAGCACATGCAGTCATTTGTTCAGCTGGTAAAATCACTGATATTGAGTTTCGTACTAAATTCCCAGCGTGTGTGATATCAGCACAAGCCCGTGAGGTCAGTTCAGTACGGGTTTCAGGTGCCAGAGCTGAGACATTCCCTCCAGTGCAGAACAGCAGCATGCACTACAGAGAACTATGACTTTACAGTCAAAACAAAACAAACAAACAAAAAAGATACATTATTTTCATTTTAAAACAGTCAAGCAAATACACAGACCAACATGTACGTTGTCCAGTTGACCAATACGTACGGTGTACATGGGTGCATTGTAAGCACAGTTGTAGTGGAGATGTCATTTTTAAAGAAAGATGAGTTGAGTTGTTATGAGATGGGTGTGAATCAAGAGCATTCGTGGTGTTGATGTAGCACTATAGGGATTGGTGAGGAGACCTCACCTCACAACACACACACACACACACACGGTATTACACAGTATCACACACTCACACACACACTGAGACACACACACTGCTTTTTATCAGGGGAATGAGGTAGTAGTATTTTAATTAAAGTGTCAGAACAAATAGTGGCCGATCCGTGGAGGATGAATCACTAGATAAAGAGAGCAGTGGGCCAGAACAGGTCAAAGACACAAAGTCACCTGGCCAGCATGTTCTCATTCATCCTCACACTGCACGTCTGTTTGTGTGTGTGTGTGTCTGTGTGTGTGTGTGTCTGTGTGTGTGTGTGTGCACGCCTGTGTCAATATGTTTCTTCATTTGTGTGCGTGTCTGTGTATGTGGTTGTGTGTGTGTGTGTGTGTTTATTTGTGCGTGTGTGTGTGTGCGTGTGTGTGTGTGCCTGTGCCAATATGTTTGTTCGCTTGTGCGCATGTCTGTGTGTGTTAGTGTGTGTATATCTGTCTGTATGTGTGTTTGTTTGTGTGTCTGTGTTTATGATTTTGTTATAGTGTGTCTGTGTGTGTCTGTCTGTATGTTTGTGTCAGTGTGTGGTTCATGTTGAGTTTGAAGCATAAGTGTTACATGTCATCTTACACAGGTGAAATACATAATCCATATGTAACATTTCCGAATGTTTCAGTCGTAGTTTGGAGCCTTTATCGGCCACGCTCAGTTTCATTTTTATCAAATGTTTCAGCAAATTAAAACAAACACACACACACACACACACACGCACATACACACACTGTAATTAATTCTGCTGTGTGTGTGCTTTGGCAAAGTGCCATTGTGTGAGTTTCATAAGAGGTGTGAAGATATAGTTTGTTAAACAGCTGCATGCGAACCTGACATTTCTCACGTGTGTGTGTGTGTGCGCGGTTGTGTGTGTGTTGATGTAAGTGTGTGGATGTTATGATGATACTGTGGGTCCTCACACAAACACACACACACACGTATACATACATACATACATACATACATACCCACATCTGTTCTGTTAAGATTTATTTACCATTACTCATTAAATGACTTAGGTCGACATGACTGTTGTTTAATTTGTAATATCCACGGTCATATCTACCATAACATACCCTGGGAAATGCAGGTTTGAAGCCCCCGCCCCCCCCCCCTTCCCCCACAACAGAGCAACTTCTGCTCTTCATGCTGTCGATCAGTTATGTTTAAAAATCACACATAGACAGTATACCCTCTGCTTTCGCCTGTCAGGTTTCAGCTGATTGTTTGCGATGCTCTCAGTACGGCCGAACAATCTGAGTAATTATACCCTGTGTACACGCTGAGAATCCCACGAACCCTCTCTCTCTACCGCAACCGCTCCGGTTCGGCGTAACAGATGGACGTAGAACCTCCCAAAGCTTCGTGGGATTACAGGCGGCGTGGCCAAACGCGGCGACAGGGCGCCCGCGAATCAGAGAGCAGCTTCACTCCAGCGGCCCCAGTGCTCGGTCCCTCCCGTCTTCCCCTTTCCAAACGACGACGTTCCCAGTCAAAGGCGGAGACGGGTCGACGCGGCAGGCGAGGGCACGCGTACCTTTTTCGGATATGCGCGTGAATTTTCCCTTTTCTTCTTTTTTTTTTTTTTTTTTTTTTTTATTTCCTCCAACACCGCAAGCTGTAACACTGTGTTACATCATGTAACGCAAAGAGCTTTTGAAGAGAAGGCTAGTTGCGTAAATCTACCTGGGACTTTACACTGTATGGAGAGTGACTGCCTAACTCGACGCACGAGAGAGAGAGAGAGAGGATCTGTGGTTGACACAGCTGCTGGAGGGAACTCAGCCAATCACGTTCCTCCTTGGGAATTCTGGCCACAGTGGCCATAAACGATAGAGCAGTGGAGTTCCGAATCACGATTCCCAGATGTGGGACATGCCGAATGAGACAAGGGAGAAAAAAAAAAAAAAGAAAAATGTCACATTAGCCCTTGTTCGTGACACAGAGTTATAATAATTTATATCAACAGATCTACTTAAAAAAAAAGAGCGAGAGAAAGGCAGCAAGTTAAAAAATACATGGTTAGAGATCACGTCAGTTAATCTGCCCACACCAGGCTGAATATGGGTACTGTAACTCATTGGACAAAACGAGGCCTTAGACACTTGTACAAACAGGTGTATGTCGTACGGTGTGTGTGTGTGTGTGTGTGTGTGTTGAGAGAGCCATGGTGATCTTTTTTTGAAGTGGTGTTAGACATTGATGCCTCCACACCTCTGTTCCCCTCCAAATTAACCAAATCAGTGGGCCTCTCCCGCCTGAAAGAGGAACACACGTTATAATTGTTTGACATTTTGGTAATGACCGCAGTGACATTTCAGATCGACACCTTTTTTTTTCTCCCCCCCTCCTCACACTCTTTCTCCGCTCACACTCTTTCTCTGCTCTTGTCTCTTTTTTTTGGGGGGGGGGGGGGTCGTGGGCTTTGCGTATTTAAAGGGTAACGATACAAGCTGACAGCTTTACGCTTTAAACAATCCTCCTGCCGCAAATCTCTCTCTCACTCTCTCTGTCTCTCTCTTGCTCTCTCTCTCGCTTTCTCTCTCTCTCTCTCGCTCTCTCTCTCTCCTCACTCTCTCACTCGCTCTTGCTCTCTCTCTTTCTCTCTCTCTCTCTCTCCCCCTCTCCCCCTCTTTCTCTGTCTCTCTCTCTCTCTCTCTCTCACTCGCTCTCGCCTTCTCTCTTTCTCTCTCTCTCCCCCTCTCTCTCTCTCTCTCGCTCTCTCTCTCTCTCTCTCTCTCTCTCTCTCTCACTCTCTCTCTCATATGTCTGTGCACAGACAGACAGACAGACAGACAGACACACACACACACACACTCTCACTCCAGCGGTCTTCCTTCCTCCTTTGTTTGACCACTCTCCCAAAATCTGTTCAAAGTGCCATCAAAGACAGGACAGAAGAAAGAAACGCCAAACCTCATATTTGCTGTCTGCCAACCAAATGTCATTGGCTTAACAGCCAAGGCTGTATCTTAACTATGGATGTCATTGTATTGAAGGTGATTGGTGTCTGGCTTTGTGTGTGTGCGTGTGTATGTGTGTGTGTGTGTGTGTGTGTGTGTGTGTGTGAGAGAGAGGTTTGGCCGCAGTCTGTGAGTGTGTGTGAATACAGCTTTGTTGTTCATTATATTCTCTTGTTAGCATAAAAAGTACTGGAATATATATGACAAACACATCAAACAAAGCTGATACTGCCTGTAACCACTGAGGACAGTTTGTTCGTGCTCTTACCGTTTTAAATGCCCAGCTCTCCGGTGTCGCTGTGGTGAGACATCTCTGCCCGCTCACGGTGTCTTCGGTCCACTTTATAAACCTCGGTACAAAGACCGTCATGACCGCGACCGCAGATACTTTGGCTCGTCAGACCGAACGCGCTTTAAACCCCTTCGCCGTCAGCCCTCACTTCACCCAGCGCTGAACACAGCCACTGGGAATGCTCCAAATTAAGCACAGACGTTTGGTCTTCCGCCCTTTTTTTTTTTTTTTTTTTCCTTCTTTTTTTTCGTGTACTCCTCCTCATATCTGGTGTTGCTACCACTGAAATGTGAACCACCTTTAAAGCAGATTGGAGTAATTCTATGATTATGCATCTATTATCTCTGGATTCCCAGTTTCTGGTGCTGTCTTGTAGTCAGAAGGTGATTAGTTTTTTGGGTTTTTTTAACAGGGGGGATGGCCCAGTGGTCACTGACACTACCCTATAGAGTATATAGGGGGATGGGGGGTTAACGAGGGGGGATGCATTTTGGTCATTTTGCTAACAAGGGGGATGACATCTACCACTGCTTGTAGTCTACTAGTCTGTGCAATGTTTTCCATTCTGAGGCACATTCATCTTGGCCTTTTAATCTGGAACTTTCTGCAGTGTGCAGCTATGTCACTTACAGAACACACGAGAAACACTGTATCGGTTCTAGTTCTAGTACTGAGATCTATCTCAGAGTGTCTCCTCGGTAACAAGAAGTCTTTTCTGATTGGAGGAGGACCTCAAATCCCGGCAGCTTGTAGCATGAATGAGAATCTGCTAATGTGATTGGTTATCTCTGTTGTCTGTCACAGGCGAGGACCGGCCCACGCTGCTCTGGGCCATGTATTTTAACATGAGGGACACCTCTGGGCTGGACAGCAGCAGCTACCACCTGCCCAGCAACGTCCACGTGTGCACTGGTCCGGACTCCAGTCTGGGCAACGACTACTCCATCAAACTGGTCAGTCTGTGCAGAGAAACTCAGCGTGTATATGCCTGTGTACACACACACACACACGCGCGCGCTCTCTCTCTCTCTCTCTCTCTCTTCTTTCTTTCTTTCTTTCTTTCTTTCTTTCTATCTTTCTATTCCGTTCTTTCCTTTTTTTTCTTTGCAAGCAGATGATCATCCATTGTGTATAACAGGAGCGATCATAATAATAATAATAGTAATAATAATTATAACAATAATAATAATAATAACTGTGTTTTTGTTTTTGTTGTTTTGTTTTGTTGTTTGTGCCGTCGTTGCCGCAGGCTGAGGCTGTGTTTTGTAAACTCCTCCCCGACGAGGAGTTTTGTCCTCCAGCTCCCAACCCCGAGGATATCATCTACGACGGAGAGGCGCCGCAGGGAGAGGGGGCAGGCTTTGAGGAGAACTCCTCTCCTGAGGGAGCGACAGAGGGGTCGGAAACACACCAGGCCCCGGAGGAGGCCGGGGAGAAGACGGACAGCGTTCCCCAGGAAAATGAAGCCCAGAACGGTGAGGATGGTCAAACCACAACGCCTGAGGAATAGCCCCCTCCCGCCTTCATATTAAAACTGCCCCCCCCCCACCACCACCAACAACTCCAAACTCTCTCTCTCTCTCTCTCTGGTATCCCTAATGTCTCCAAAACAAGATCATACCAGTAGCCTCGCATCATACCGTACACTTCCCTGAAGGAAAAAAACAAACAAAAAAAAACGACAGTTCCACTGTAATCACCAAACAGTACAGCAAAGCTCATTTTGAACAGCTCGTAACCAGTTGGACGGTTATGGTTTTGAACAGCTCGTAACCAGTTGGACTGTTATGGTTTTGAACGGCTCGTAACCAGTTGGACGGTTATGGTTTTGACGGTGAACGCTCAGAAATGCATGATGTGAAGAGATGCTTCAAAGATTCTGCTTTTGCAACAAAGTATTTTGGACTCTTTCAGAGTTTGAGGAGCTTGAACTGGATTTTTCCACATTAGTCACCAAAGGACATAAGTAAACACCCTGAAATTATACACACACACACACACACAGAACAGCACCAGAGGGTGTATTACATACCCCACACGGATGGGCTGCTCAGAATCGTGTGTGTGTGTGTGTGTGTTTTTGTTTATTTTGTTCCTATGAACTTTTTTCTGATGTCCATTTCATCACACACTCCCACAAAAACTCAAAGTTTCCGTTTACTCTTGTGGTCGTGGCGTTTAGTCAGTGTTCTCAGTGTGAGAGTTGGCCCGTTCAGCAGCCGCAGTGAAATCAACGGCTGTGACACTGTCAAAGCCTAAACTTTTCCTTCTTTTTTCTTTTTCTTTTTTTTTTCACCAAAAGATGTGCAGTGGTCGTGGTGTTCTTGTCATCTGTGCGTTCTGTCTCTTTGATTGATCTTGCCTTTCTTTTCAATTTTCTAACATTTCTTATTTTGCAGCAAATGCCCAGAATATTATGTTTATGTGGAGGAGGGAGGGTTTCACTGTTGTTATTATCATTATTATTATTATTATTATTATTATCATTATTATTACCTTTTGTATAATTGTTTTCTTCATAAAATGCTCTTAGTGTTTTCACTTGAGTGAATTGTTAAGTGTTATTTTCTCTTTGTTAAACCGAGGTGCCTGATATTGAAGCGGTCCACTCTGTTTGCAACGTTGCTATAATCTGTCATCGAACGGTTCATCGGTTAATTTCGTTGACACATGCAGTTTCACTCAGCCAATACAACACACACACACACACACACACACACACACACACACTCACGCGTGCACGCACAAACAATTTTTTGGGGAATGTATGGAAAGGGTCATGACCTTTACGCTAAAAAAAACTCTCATACGGCCTTAGACTCATTGCCAAGGAGACGTACTTTGTCATATCTGTGGGTGGGTGGCGCCCTACATCTTAGCCATCGCCATAGTCCTCCGTCGCTGTGTCCGTTAAACAGGTTTGGAATTTATGTTCATCGCTGTATTTGGAAAAAAAAAAGGTTGATGATATTAAATATTTAATGGAATTTAATTGTGTTGTGTGGTGTTTGTCCTAAAGACGCAAGGGGAGGGAGGAGGGGTGTGGGAGTGAGTGTGCGTGTGGTGGGTGAGCGCCAATGTCAGCGCGTGCGACAGTGCCAGCAGGTACCTCGCTGCCCACCTAGCTGAAGTCTCTTGATATGTAATAACAGCCGTTTCCTGATTCCCACCATACTGAAAGGGAAGTACTAACGCAGCAGACGACGAGGAAACAGCACCGTAAAATCTTAAGTTAAGTCACTGCCACGTCGCCTCGACAGGTGCAAACAGATTTCCACGCGCTTAATACAAACCCGAGGTTTTAAATCGGCGCGTAGCGGCCGCAGCTGTTTTGTTAACCAATGTGGTGTTTTAACATAACCGAGGTGTTTCTAATATCAAAACAAACACGAACACGTTCACAGTTTACCCGAAACCTCAGAAAAAGTGTGAGGAAAGAAAGAAAGAGCGCGTGAGTGCGCGCACAGTTTGATGACATTTGGTTTGCAGTGCCGCGGCAGAACAGATGGCTCATTATGGATGTGAATGCACAGTCGTCCCTCACAGCGCTCGAAGTCTTTGTTTCCATGGAATTTGATACGCGCTCTGCCGAGGATATTTACCGATTCAAGAGGGATGCATTACTGTAGAACACATGGCCCTGGTTATAACGGCCCTCTAAAGGTTTTCCAGACAGCCGAAATACGGAGAAGCATAAAAGAGAGGACCAAGGACTGCTCTCGAACCGTTTTCTTGCCTCAGTTTTATTTGTCATAAACAATATACGCAATGTAGAGGTACATGGCCCTGCTAGAGCGGCTAAAACATGTAGCAACGCGTGCAGCTGCCGCCGTTGGGTTTTAAGTTTGATAACAGTACAGCGTCTTCTCAGCAGCTCCAGAATGACCCCCGCTGTCTCAGCGCAGCGTAATGTGATCATATATGATAGGCTCACAGGCTCAGCTGCACCGCAAGGCCTAGCGTTTCAGCTCAACAAATAAGATCTCTCGCTGAAGTAATACGTTGCCATGTAGTATAACGGCGTACTGCCTTCTTCTTACCGGTAGTGGTTCGTGTTGTGTCTGAGGCTGGAAACCTGTAACGCCAGTCAAATGTCGCAGTGTGTTCACATTTAACAGCGAGTATCCATGTCAGTGTGTCGCTCGCCTTAAATTCTTCACCGTATCACGAAAATCCTTTATCTCCACCATTTTATTTTGTCACAGTTATGTTTTGTTTTGCCTTTTACTTTTTTTCCGCGGATACAGGCTTTATATCTACTCTCTTGGGTGACCCAAGCCACTCAGTGGTATCATTGGGAATCAATTTTCTGCATGAAAAATCTTGACATTAAGATGCGAAAGGGTAGAAAGTGCCACGGGCAAGACACCTAGCGGGGGCTCACTTCTCCCTCACTGTGGGGTGTGTGTGTGTGTGTGTGTGTGTGTGTGAGAGAGAGAGAGAGAGAGAGAGAGAGAGAGAGAGTGAGAGACCTCCGGAGACTTCGCTCGGAGGCGCACCAAAAATGTTTGCTGTCGAATGAGGATTCAGGCACACAGCTGCTTCTTGTTTCTGAAACACCCCTGGGTACATCATATTTCATCAGATTCACTCATAATCCCCAAATGCGTGGTCTTAGAGAGGAGCTATTGTGTTATTACAATCATTTCTCATACAGAAGCTGACAGGGTGGTGATTTGGTGAGACTACCTTTTTTCCCCCCCGATGCGGAAAATATAGAGTGACGTTTGCGAGTATGGTGAAAGAAATGTCCTGAAGACAGTTTCTCTAAAGCAGCCCAAATCCAAACGCGCAAACATATCTTTGTCTTTTAATTTGGCAGCCTTGCATTTGATTATCTTATTTTTTAAGTTAGATGAGTGACGGAAAGTTATTGTCTAAATTTAAATAGCTCAAATGGCACTTAAATTAACGACAAAATCTAACAATTTGTAAATCACTTGAGAAGGTCCACAATCCCCTGTAACCATACTTGTGCATGTGGCGCAGGCCGAATTATGTACACGTAGCGACATCTAGTGGACATACTTGAATACTACAACTCTGTAATGAAAGTGTATACAATCTTCGAGACAGGTGGAATGTTGTGCAAGTAACGTTCGTGTTCCATCTGTCAACTGAAAAATTCTGATGCACTTAATTAAACTAATGTAGAAGAGGCGTGATTAATACTTTTACAATTACTGCTTCAAGCGCTACCCTCTTACTTTTTTCTAAAAATATTAGCTAAAATACAAAATAGTTTAATTTCATGAGAACTGCAATAGCTTACTGTACTTCTTGACCGAAAAGGGATCCGCTTCTCTTCATTTTTTTTCTCGTGTAAGATAACATTTGCTGTTATCCAAATTTTGACTTTCTTTTAATCTAGGATCCATCTACCGGATGCACGTGTGCGACATATGTTTTAGAGGTCTGTTGACCAGTAGCTGTAGCTGGTGAGTTTTGGATAGAGGGCTGCAGAATGGCTACGGTGCCCTCTTTCGCCCGACAGGCTCGCTCACTGTTGACTGCACGCGACATATTTAAACGTCTGGATATATTGCCAACGTTTTGGGCGAATATGACCGGTAGAGACCAGCTGAAAGTATGTACATTTTGAATTGTATGATTCTCTTTTTAAACATTAGTCTAAAAAAATACTTCAGTACAGATGTGGATTATTTACCTGCTAGAATAGAGGAGAATAATTTGAGGGAAAGTGAGTTATCTCTCCCTTTATACTGATATTAACTGTAGCGTAAAATTTATAAATTTTTATGAGTAAATCTATGTACACCGGCTGTCGTGTCGTTAGATGTGTTGATTAAAAACCCTGCTGTAATATTTTCATGTTCGTGCAGCAACGCTCCGTAACTTCATCGCCTAATTTAACTTGATAAACTGTAGGATGTTCGTGCTTCAGTGCATTTTATTTATTTACTGTGTATCGCATAAGAATTTTGATAGGTCCTGAGAATGAGCTACAGGGGAAAGAAGCTCGAGGCCTTTACACCGCAGGCGCCGCGAAAAAACCCGAAAGAGAGCTCGCTCCGGCTGAGAGTCATCTTTTTAGATGATAGCGAGCACATTTTTGAAATGGAGGTGAGAATCTCAAGGACCCTTATAAACGAAACTGTTTCGACATTTTTTCCCCCGACACAATTTTTTGTTTATTTGTTTTGTTGACATATTTGGCTTGTGGGGCGTTAACTCACAGGTGTTGACACCTAATAGCCTAATTAGTTAACTCTGTTCAAATTGACAGATTCAATTTACCTCAAAATGTTTGCATTTGTGTGATGCGATGTTCGTGAATTGTCCGTCTACCCTCAGTGATCTACTTACAAAGCATTTCCATCATCCCTTATTTTGTCATACACGCCAAGGGGCATTTGCAGCATCTTAACAGTGAGCAGTAGGACAATAAACTAGTGGATGGCGCGCGAGGAGGCTGCGCGCTCCGTTGAGTGGGCCGGAATGGCACGAAGAGTGTGGCTGCAGGGCGCACGTGAATGAGGGAAGAGGTTTATGGTGGTTTCTGACTGTCCTGATTTTTTTTTTGCCTCCCCTCAGGTCGTTGAACTTCTCACTCACTCACGCGTTGTATCTGTCTGCTTTTCTGTAACTGTATATTTCATTTTTCGTGCTTGCACAGTCCAAGATAAGTACAGTGTTCCCTCCCCCCAATTCAAACGGAGTGAGTTACCCGATAAATATCATTTGTCGTTGTTCGTAACTATGTTCTCTTTGAAGAGAAGGGTCAGTAAACAAGCGTTTGGAATTATGTACACATTAGACATTTGGTAGAAATATGGGGCATATTTTAATCATCTGTATCATCTTGTGAAAGACACACACATCTTTTAGTTATCCTTGGAGTCTCTCAAGTGTCACACTGCAGGATTTCGTTCTGTTTGAGCATCTCTGCATCTCAAACATATGAGGGAAAGGAGAAGTGTAGAAAATGTACGCACTTCGGCCGATCTCGACAGATTCATCAGTATCCTGAATAATATCGGTAGTTCCCTGAAATTCTGACTCTTAAACCTAAAGGAAAGTTTATGTGAAAACTATCATTACCTTGCTGCTTAAATGTTTCACATTACAGTGGTAATTGTACCCTGTATAGTACGTTGTTTTTGTGCGAGTAGCGTGTGTCTCACGTCATGGCTGTAATGTTATGTCGTTTTGTAGCAAAAGGTACTGGGAAACGACTTCTTCAATGCGGTGTGTGGACACCTGAAACTTTTAGAAAAGGAATACTTTGGGCTCGAATTCCGGCATCGCTGTGGCAGTTATGTAAGTTTTGTGCAAGTCTCATTAACTCACTTGAGTTTAATTTTTAACGGTTTACTTTGGTGATTTATTTTTAACGATACCGTGAACGCTTTAACTCTGAAGACGTTGAGATGACTCGAAATGGTTGAAAAAACGGACAGACCTCAAAAATAAGCTAAAATAGACCCGACCCCCCCCCCCAAAAAAAGTTTGTCACTTGATTCTTTGGGTCAGTCAGGTGACCTGCCTCGATGTTTTTTGGTTTGTTTGTTTGTTTGTTTTTAAAATATATTGTAATGTGAATACTGTAGGCTATTATCTTTCATGATGAGTCATTAGTGAACGTGTTGGTATCTGTTTGTTCCCCAGGTTTGGTTGGAACTGCTGAAGCCTCTGGTGAAACAGGTAAAAAGTAAGTCTCAGGTAACATCCTCCATGCTTTTCACATCATGTCATTATTTCAACAATGTAATACTTTAAAAACTGGCTTGCTAATGCGTTGATATATTTTAATGTATTTGCTAATTATCCCCAACCAAGCGTAAGTAAACTGAAAAGTTTAGGCTCGACAGTATTTTTTTCTGGTTGAGTGTCATGGCCAACAGATGAGCAGATTAGTCTGGAAAAACAGGGATTAAAAAAAAGGTATCTTCTACTCTTAATAACTTTGTGTGTTGTTAATTTTCTTTTTCCCTTCATAAACAGACACCAATGATTTGATCTTCCGTTTTATTGTCAAGTTCTTTCCCCCTGATCCAGGGCAGCTGCAAAAGGAACTGACCAGGTACAAAAGGAACTGACCAGTTCAAACTCACTGCACATCCTCATTTTAACAGAGGAGAAAGATTCACTTATTTAAACAAAATGCGCCAAAGTTACCCCAAAATCATACAATGTCCTCGTTTTGCCTTCTTTACCAAACTATAGAAACAGTTGAGTGTGACATTAATGGATTATGTGCCCTACTGATAATTTGACATATTATTTTAAATATTTTATTAAAATTAAATTTTTAATTTTAATGCTAATAGTCAAATTTCCTTAATTTTTTAACAGTTTTTTTTGTGAGGTGTGGAAGTCTGGAGGTTGCTGGGTAAATTATACAGCCTTCAGCCTGAATAGAGTGAATACAAGAGCTGAATGTAAATATCTGTCTCTCTTCAGGTACCTGTTTGCTCTGCAGATCAAGCAGGATCTGTCCAATGGCAGTCTGACGTGTAACGACAACAGCGCAGCCCTGTTGGTTTCCCATCTGCTTCAGGGTGAGTGGAACTCCAGTTGGACCTGTGTGATCTAACGGACGCTTTGGCAGTACTGATAGGATTACGCCAGGGGCCCCGCTTCTTCTTAAGGTCCAATGTGTTCTCCTGCAGCGGAGATCGGGGACTATGTCGAGGAGCTGGACATGCAGCACCTGGAGAGCAAGAAGTACGTGCCCAATCAGGAGTGCCTTCTCAGGAAGATCCTACGCTTTCACAAACGACACAGGTACTGCACGCGGGGCTCACCGAGAGTACCGATCAGATGGTCCTGGCCCCCCAAATGCCTGTCTGTGGTTTGGGGAAGGGGGGGGGGTACTAATTCAGGATCCAGGAGGCAGAAGCTGATAGGAAAAACTTGTCTGGCATGCGTCGTGTCTTTACATTAATGCCAAGGTCACACCAGTGTGTTGAGTGGGTCTTACTGGTTCACGGAGAGCAGTTGTTGATATGCTGGAGGTCGGGTTTACTAGGTGCTGTTTAGCGTGTGGGTTGTTTGAGAGCTCAGGGGTCAGTGGTATTTGGAATGTTATATTTTTCGAGGGTTTAAAGTTGAGAAGGTGGTAAGAGGTGAAATGTTAATGTTGTTTTACATGTTGTATGTGTCAAGGGGTTTGTGGGGTTTTTTTTTTTCATCAGCAACTGATGTTTAGCCTGTAGTCTGTTTCAGCAGTCAGATGTTTTAGCATGTTCTGTATTTCAGTTGTATAACTGATGTTTCTGTTCATTGTGTGTTTCAGCGGTAACTGACGTTATAGTTTATTGTGTGTTTCAGGGCTAATTGCTGACGTTTTAGTCTGTTGTGTGGTTCAGGGGTAACTGACGTTATAGTTTATTGTGTGTTTCAGCGGTAACTGACGTTATAGTTTGTGTGTTTCAGTGGTAACTGACGTTATAGTTTATTGTGTGTTTCAGGGCTAATTGCTGATGTTTTAGTCTGTTGTGTGGTTCAGGGGTAACTGACGTTATAGTTTACTGTGTGTTTCAGCGGTAACTGATGTTATAGTTTATTGTGTGTTTCAGTGGTAACTGACGTTATAGTTTATTGTGTGTTTCAGGGCTAATTGCTGATGTTTTAGTCTGTTGTGTGGTTCAGGGGTAACTGACATTTTAGTCCACTGTGTGTGTTCAGGGGTCAGACTCCAGCAGAGGCCGACGCCCAGCTCCTGGAAGTGGCGCGTAAGCTGGAGATGTACGGTATTCGTCCTCAGGTGGCCAGTGACGGGGAAGGCATGACGATTAACCTGGCTGTCACTCACTCTGGGGTCCACGTCTTTCAGGTGACACGGGAAACATCTCCTCTTTGTTATTATTATTCTATTTTAACTTCAGTATAAGTATATAATATGTACTTTATACTTACACTTTATAGACTTGTTTTCGTATTGGAGAGCTGCCTCATGGTCATTTTCACCCCAACTCCTATTAGTTTTATCTGATACATATGTGTGTGGAAATACCTGTATTTGAATGACATTAGCATGAAATTTGTACAAAGATCACATAATTAAAACACGACCAGAGAGGAAGAGCAGAAGAGAATTACAAGTCCAAACCATCCTTAGACCTGGTTAGTGACCCGTACGTAATAATTCCCATATGTGGAATCGTTTATGTGTAACATCGTGATTCTGTTGTCACGGTTACGTGGTGAGGCCGATATAGATTCTGCATCAGAGAGATGAGGGACTGGGGCTCCTTTGCTAAACTCCAAATCTGATGTTGGCCAAAATAACCGTAACTGATGTTTTCTTTGCTTTCTCTTCTCAGGGGAATACCAAAATAAACACTTTCAGCTGGGCCAACATCCGTAAACTCAGTTTTAAGAGAAAACATTTTTTGATAAAGCTCCATGCAAAAATTGTGGTGAGTAACAGTGAAATTGTGGTCAAAACCGTGCATACATTTTCATTTTTCTGTGTTTTTCAACAAATAAATCCTGTGGTTACTTGAAAAGATAAAATATATAAAAAAAAATCTTTTTCCCCTAAATATTCACTAATGAAGAGAAACCTATTTTCCCTGAAGCAAAATACTGTTATTGGCAAAGGCCTAGGCTTTATGTATTTATTTATTTATTTTTTAAGAAACATGCCTTTGTATGTGTGTGTGTGTGTTTGTGTTCACCCAGCCCTCTCGTAAGGACACAGTAGAGTTCACGATGGCCAGCCGTGACGTGTGTAAAGCGTTCTGGAAGATGTGTGTGGAGTATCACGCTTTCTTTCGCCTCTCGGAGGAACCCAAGTCTCGGCACAAGTCTCTCCTCTACAGCAAGGGTTCCTGCTTCAGATACAGGTCCTCGACTGGACATGTTAACACTCTCGCGTTATTTATGAGACGTGAAGTCTTGTTTTTTGTGTTCTCTGTTGCCACTCCGTGTGTCAGTTAA
The DNA here is from genome assembly GCF_902362185.1 of Chanos chanos. NCBI lineage: Eukaryota > Metazoa > Chordata > Actinopteri > Gonorynchiformes > Chanidae > Chanos > Chanos chanos. The sequence continues at coordinate 13,077,816 of NC_044510.1, forward strand.
AAAGTTCATTTATGCTGTTATTGGTAAACAGTGTTGACAGTTTTAGTGACAGTGTGACTGGTTTGCCAAAAAAAAAAATCTTCTTAGACTTTTTGACACTTCAGTCCATCCATCCATCCATCTGACATGATCAGTTCTTTTGTGGATACACACTTCCCTGCTATATGCAACACACTAGTTGGCCTTTTGTACCGACACAAAAACAGTTTCCCAAAACGTGTTTTCTTGCAACACACGCAGCCATTTGCGATGACACGAAACGTTTGAGGCCTATTTTTTAACCTCGGACGAGAGTCGCTGATTTGGGTATCTGATAAAAAAAGAGGAAAAAACAAAACTGTATTTTAATAACAACTTTTTTTGTCACTGTCCCGTGTTTGAACTCAACAGCGGCCGAACCCAGAGGCAACTGCTGGACTGTGTTAAAAGAAGTGAGAGGAAGAACTTGCCCTTTGAAAGGTGAGAAAAGAAACACGTACGTGAGGATATCACAGGACATTAGGCGAATTTCCAGCGTTCAAAGCCCCTTCATTAGTATATGAAGTAAACAGACGAGCCACATCTCACCTCTCTGCAGCGTGCAGTTTCCTTGTGACTTTGCTTTCTTAATTAACCCGGATAAGTAGCAGTTTTGATAAAAAGAAAAAAAGTCTGGAAGCCTTTCGTATGATATTTGTTTAGTATTACCCTCATTAAAAAATTCAGTCCCGTAATAGTTTTTGGGCGACTTAAGTAGGAAAGGACACAAGGTTAAAGAATAGTGTTGCGAGGTTAAGAAAGCCATGCGATTGTCATGGGGCAGGACCTGAGGTACTAATCTGTGTACTAATCAGGACCTCAGGTACTAATCTGTGTGATGCAGATTACGTTAAGAGATAACATCTGTCAAATCCATCATCTTTTTTTTTTGTCTCCCCGTGCAGGAGGTACTGTAAGGAGTATTACGACACGCGGCAGTGCAGGTCCTCCCCAGACCTCCTCACAGATGTCTCTAAGCAGGTAACCCCGCTGCAGGGGTTTTCTCACACCTGTGCAGTAGACTGCAGTTCTCTAATCCACCCGTCTCTGCCCACACAGACACCAAGACTTATATACAGTAATGTTCCAGTGTACGCAGTGTATCGTAGATTTTAGTTAGGATGTACTGATAACTGAGCACCGACACAAACTGTTCAGATGTTTACTCACTCACTCTCACTCATTATCTAAGCCACTTATCCTGATTAGGGTTGCGGGGCGTGCTGGAGCCTATCCCAGCACTCATAGGGCAAAAGGCAGGGAAACACCCTGGACAGGTCACCAGTCCATTGCAGGGCAGACACACAGACTCACACACACACCTAGGCAATTTAGTGTCTCTTTGGAGGAAACCCACGCAGAAAGGACCCTGCCAGGAATTGAACCCAAGACCTTCTTGCTGTGAGGCGACAGCGCTACCCACTACGCCACCCCATTCAGATGTTAAGCTATAAATAATTGAGTTTCACCATTGTAGGCTCGGGATGACGTTCTCTTCTCTGGCGACGTGTCAATGACGTTCTCTTCTCTGGCGACGTGTCAAAGGCGTTTTCTCCAGATGTTCTTGCCTGAGTAACATGGGTCATTCAATCAGTGAAATGGAGTCCTCTGTTGCCTCCAGTTTTTTTTTTTGTTTGTTTGTTTGTTTGGTTTTTCACGCTTAAAGCCCAGATTTCCTCCGCACACTTTCCCCTCATGTCCAGTTGGTTTATTAGACTCCACGTGCTGCTGCCAAAGAGCTGATGTGTCAACAGAAACATCTCCAACACATACGCCTCATCACTCGCCGGTTACTGTCACGCACCATGACTAGTTTTTGAGGAGGGTTTTCAGTGCCCATATTTACTGTTTTAGACTCTCTTTGAACCCATAAAAACAAGACTCAGTGAAAACAACTGTCAGTCACCTGTAGATTATCAGGGAAGACAAGTGACTGAAAACATCTTTGTCTTAGATTTAAAAAAAAAAAAAAAAAAGATTTTCACTCCCTCTTCAATGTCCCTTCTCGTTTAAGGTCTGAAAACAGAGCGTCATGTGACTGGAACAATTCAGATGAGGTTATTGTGACTGTGTGCTTTATAAAGACTTATGAGTATCACGTCTGCAGTGTGAGACTTCTCCTCCATTAACACTGACCTTCAAGCCCCTTTTCTCTGGCATAGAACACCACACAGCAGATCACCACTCATTAACAACCGAACGGGAAACATGTAACGTTGGATGAAATTAAATAATCTGTGAGAATATCGCTTGTATAATCTACAGTTGTGTCCTCTAGATTGTTTTTGGCTTTGTAGTTTGGTGGTTTGTTTATGTTTTTATTTGTTTGTTTATTTATCCATCTACGCATCTACTCTTTAGGTATACGAGCAGTCCTGCGGTTTTCCTCGGACAGACTGCGCTCAGGGCGGGATGCGCAGTCGCTCTGCGGTGGAGGTTCTCCAGATGGAGCCTTCCCAGTCCACGGCGCCCCTACCTTCCGCTTTCGCCCAGTCCCGCTCGTCCTCTTTCTCTGGGGCGGAACCGGGAACCTCCGCGGCTCACCTGGGCCCCGGGCCGGCGGCGCGCTGGTTCCGCGGGGACGACTGGACGGCGCGGTGCTGCGGGTGGAGTCGCGGGGACGGCGGAGGCCTGCAGAGAGGACGCCTGGTGGCCAACGTGCCACCGCTGGTCCTGCTCTACCCGAACCCCCATCACCACCCCCACGGCTGCATGGGTCTCCACCCACTGCTCCCCTTCTACCCCATCACCTGCGCCTCCCCGCTGCTCCTTCCCCGGTGCCCCCACCAGCCGCCACTGCACGCCTGCTTCCTCGACGACGCCATCCGCTCGTCCAGTTTCTCCGGCCCCTCGGCCGACGTGTCCCCGCTGCGGCGGCGACAGCGTTACGGGGGGCTGGCGTTGGGCTACCCGTCGGGGCTCTACGTGGGTACGCTGGCCGGCTGCGGCCGACTGGATCACAGCAGAGAGGAACTGGGCCACTTCAGCGACGACTCCAGTTACCAGTCGGCGCTGCCCCGCCGGTCCCTGAGCCAGTCCGACATGAAGCTGCTGCGACCGCTGCCGGCCGCCGCCCCCGCCGCCGAATTTCGCCCGCTCGGGCATTACCCGCACCTGTCTCGACGCCAGGCCCCGCCCAGGCCCACCCACCTGCCGCTACGCTCCGCCTCCTCACCCCCGCTGCCCGAGCGGCCGTCCTCCGTTTGCGTGTCCGGCGGCGGCGGTGGCTGCAGGGGGGAGACGAGCCACAGCGATTCGGACTCAGACACGTTCTGTCCGTTTTACTGCCCCGGGATGGACAGGCTGGTCCGGCCGGGACCGCTGGCGAGGATGCGGATCTCCTCGGGAAGTTTGCAGCTGGACGAGGAAGAGGAGGACTCTTTAAATCCGGCTGAAAAAGAGGGCGACTCCACGACTGACAAAGGCAAGCCCTGAAAACAGTGTCAAGGTCAGACTGGAGATGTTCCATAAGTCCTCGCACCGACGGATACATTAGGGGAGACTCACCGAGACCGTAGGGTACTTCCCAAAGAGGGATTCTCTGACAGAAGTCAAGGCATTCAACAAGAAAACCTCCTTGGCTCTTTTCCTGTCGGACACTGTTGACTTCTTGGCTCAATTTGATTTGGCCGACCGAGAAATCCTGATTTGTGTGATAACCGCCCCGTTTTGACCAATCATCATCGCCAATGGACTGACCGTACTAAGCCAATCAGATAAGTGTATTAGAGCAGAACATAATGGATGTGACTTGCTGGCTGGGTATATACTCATTTTTATAGACTTCCTATATTTGTGGTTATTTTAAGTGAACTGTAAGCACTGAAATAGTTCTTGGGGAGGCGTGGCATTTGTAACTAACAGAAAGATTCTTCCAAAACAAGAAAAATTCCTCCAAGAAAAACAAACGCTGGATGGAATCTACTACAAGCAGCATGAGGGACTTGATGGTAGGAGTGAATGAACAGGCCAGTCTGCAGGGGCAGCAGTCTGCACACAGGTGCGTTTCAACAGAACGCGCAAAAATAAAATGATGCTTTACCGAATTGTTTTTTTTAAAAAAAAAAAAAACATGTTTGTGTGATGCTTCGAAGTTTAGGTTTTTGAAGCGTGTTGCATAGTAAACGGATCCTTCTGCTAAAATGAACCAGAAGCCCTCAGATTTACAAAACACAGCTAATATAATGTCTGAGATGTAAAGTTCAGAGCGCTAAAGTATAGAGCTAAACCACCATACAGAGCTACCACAATAGCTTCTTATACTTTTTACCTTTTACAAAAAAATATTCTGCGTCATTTCCACAGAGTGAAGGATTTTAAACTAGGACTTCAAGAGCTGTCATTATTGCCAAAAAAAAAGAGAGGGGTTTTAAACAAAAACGGCCCTGAACAACAGAATTTACCTTCAAATCAGGTATTTAACAGACAGACAAACAAAAAAATCTTCATAGTGACAAAACATCCGTAACGTCATAATTTACATCTTTATTTTTCAAACCAAGCTAAAAGGCATTCTGTAACAGTTGAAGCAAAAAAAAAAAAACCAAAACAAAAAAAAAACAACAGAAAACAGAGTCTATATACGATACAGCTTTGACAGATTCCTATGTAGCAATCTCAATAATATTAACTTTATAAAAGCTTGGACAGAGAAAAATTTACAAAACCTAGTTTTGTATCTACACGTTTTGTAAAGAAATATATATTTATATATATATATAAAAACAAAAATCTTAACTTCCAAACACCTTATTGCTCTTGAAACTCTTATGCAGTCTGGCAACGTTTGTGATAAGATTAAAGCTCTTTTTTTTTTTTGTCTTCTTTTCGATTTTTTTTTTTTTTTTTTTAGAGATGAACCGACGGTCGTGCGCTCTCACGCGTGCTCACGCCGGCTTAAAGAACAGACGTCTGCTCCTCAGGCACGACGGGCTCATGGAGTTGGCGTTTTTATTTTGTTTTTTCCACTGCCAACAGGAGCACTACTGACCTAATCACCACACCACCGATGGCACAGGTTATCCATTCACTTACAAGTTGGCGAATGAGTCCCTCTCTCTTTTCACTGGACACCCTCAGTGATTTTTAACACAGGTAAAGGAGAGGGAAAAAAAAAAAAAAAAAGCACACCGAGAATGAGAAATCTGACCCAAGAAAGAAAGAAAAAAAAAACCATTTCCAAACAGCTGCGGAGGTTTTTTTTTTTTTTTAAAGTTCTGTGCTAATTATGATACTGCCCTCTTTTTTTCACTCCAGCAGTTTGAGAAACATCAAATCCCTCTTTTGTTTCTTCTTTTTTTTTTTCCTCTTTAAAGCCTTTTTTTGGTGACCTAGTCACAGTTTGTCTTTCATGAGGACTATGTTCCACCGACTAGAACAAAAAAACAAAAAAAACAAAACAAAAACAACAACAAAAACAGAACCCCCAACACTCTTCCTTCTTGAGATCAACTCGAGAAGAAGATAAAGAACGTCTGCCAAGATCGTCTAAAAAAAACCCCCAAAAAAACAACAAAAAAAAAAAGGTAGAGAACATCCCCTGTCTGAGAGAGAGAGAGAGAGAGGGTAGACAGTGCATACACATCTGTGTCCTTCAGAAGTACAGTATCTCCTCCAGAACTCTGAGCTATTACAAGACACAACCCCCCCCCCACCAAAAAAACAAAACAAACAAAAAAAAGAAACGCAACACAGAAGCGATAGGCTGCAACGGAAAGCACTGCAGGTAAACTGGGGGCACACGTTCGTTACCCCGGGGGGGTAGTTACTCCTTAACGAACAGACAGAAAGAAAAACACAAGTCCACAACTAATGGACAAACTGATAACTACAGAATACTGAACCCTTCTTGTCTAAAGAGGAGTCCCTCCAAAAAAATATATATATATCTAGAGAGAGAGAGAGAGATTTTTTTTTTTTTTAAGTTTTCCCAATACGTTGTTGACATGATGTTTCCTATTTTCTGCACAGCAAAGCTTCTTCTCTGGCACCCTGACTGTACACACCCAAATAAAGCAATGCTACCAAAAAAAGAGAAAAACAAAAACAAACAAACAAACAAAACAGCCTGAAACAGCCCAACTAACATTCACTGGTCACAATGAAGTTTTCTTCCCCCGTTTTCCTTCCCTCTCTGTTGAATGATTTTTTTTGTTGTTGTTGTTGTTGTTTTTGTTTTTAAACTGAGGTATTTGACTTCATTTGTTTTTCCCCACGGTGATACTAAGCATGCTAACCCTTACAGCAGTGTTGTAATGCTATGAGTAACAGTAAAGTGTAGTACAGACACAAAACACAGAACACACTGACCAACCTTCCTATGAAGCTCCCCACATATAAATAAAGTCAACAGAAAAAAAAAAAAAAAGATTAAAAAAAAAAAAATAATAATAATAATGAACTGGTGGTTATGTCTAATGCTCAGCAGAAGATCAGGATATTGATGTGTGTGTGTGCGCGTGCGTGTGTGTAAAAATCTTCCCCAAATCCAACCAGACTAAAATAAGACCTCTCCCTCCACACAGCACACACACATCCTGGGCTTATCAGCTGAAGATTAATGTATAAAAGCAAAAGACACAAATCAACATAAATATTCTACAAACATCTCTTTGGAAGAAGAAGAAAAAAAAAAACAATAATAATAATAAAATAAGAGTGAGAGGGGTGAACTCCTTTTTGGTTATGATATGAGAGAAGTGTGCAAACTGGATCCTCTCCCGTCTCAGTGAGCGCGCGTGTGTGGATATGTGTGAGTGTGTGTGTGTATGCGTGTAGATATACGAGTACATGAGTGTGTGTGTGTGTGAGTGTGAGTGTGTGCGTGTGTGTATCCAAAAGTGTGGTGATCAGAAGGCCCATGCGTTGCTGTGTTTTCTGACCTCCAGCTCCTTCACCTAATCTGATCTCCATCTTCAGTCTCACATCACTAACTCACAGAGAACCTGCAGAGAGAGAGAGAGAGAGAGAGAGAGAGAGAGAGAGAGAGAGAGAAAAACGAAAAGAAACACATAAGACTCCGTGAGTGTTAAGTGGTGTGTTAAGTAGTGAGTGTGTATGTGTGAGGGGACGGACAGATGGGCGGAAGCTCACCTCTGCACTCTCTCCAGGATGTGGTTGATCATTTTGTCTGTGATTCCTGGGCACAGATCTTCAGCTGTATTCACACTCCGCTCCAGTTCCTCAAGGCCGCACCTCCTCTCCTCCCCAGCCCTGTGCTGCTGTTTTAACTGCAACACACACACACACACACACACACACATTATCAACTCTGCTCTACTCACCAGTATGAACTGCACTGTGTGTGTGTGTGTGTGTGTGTGTGTGGTGAAAACTCAAAGTGTGCATGACTTTACAATTCTACACCACTCTACGACACAGATGCCCCATTCTCCTCCTGAAGCTCTCTTCCCCCGAATAATTAATTCATTCATTTCCAACTCTAACACACCTGATCCAGCTAACCAGGTCCTTCTGTGACATCTGAATATTAAAGTTCAAAGGCGCGTTTGAACGGGGATCCATCTAAACTTTCGCAGAGGGGCCGATCACTAGGAAAAGGAGTGGGAAAATCCTGCTCTACACATTCCAGCCTAAAAGGGAGGGGGGGGGGGGGGAACCTTTTCCAAAGAACACAAGAGGGCACTAACAACACAACTACCTCAACCTGCTTCTGTGAGTGTAACAGAAAAAAAACAAAACAAAACAAAAAAAAAACTCCAATACTCTTTACACGGCTCCTTTTCTCTTTCCACCGAGGTTACTAAAATTCAAACAAGACTCAGTGTGTTGGGACACCAAACAAACAAACAAACAAACAAACAAACATCACATGAATGCCTCCCGAGTCTTCATCAAAACTGCCATTTTTTCCTGATCATTAAGAGAACGAGGTCACGAGGAAAGGATGCACTGAGGAGAATTTGGACGGAGCCCGAACATTCAAATGTTTCTTTTGAACATGGGCCCCAGAGTGAACTCTAACGCAGTCTAAATGCACGCTGTGAGTGAGGTCCTGACACCAGGGAGCTGAGAGAGAACGTTAACTTCTGTTCTTTCTGGGACCAGGTTCACACTGGCTCTTACCTCAGAGAAGACCGGACTCACGACCGTGGTCAGGCTGACCGACCTCTTCTGCAGGTCTTGGTCCTGTCAAAACCGGAGAACGAGGGAGGAGGGAGAAAAACGGTTTTATAACAGGTTAAATTGCAGAGGCCGAATTTCCCGCTGGGATTAATAAAGTATCTCCAATAAAAAATTAAAATTAAAATTAAAAATGAAAATCAATTATCTGCCCAGTCGTCGGGTAATTTACGTCAGAGTAAACGCCCGCTTCCCTGTCAGCGGCGCGCCAACAAATGAAGCCGTGCTATTCTGACTCCGGCCCAATGGCAAAGCTCGGAATTTTCACATCCACTCACCACTCCGTTGGGCTGCTTCTTCTCCGGCTTCTTGCGGACTGTCGTGAAAGACCATTCCGGAGAGGAGTCACTATCCTTGCTGCTAGATTCCCTACACACACACACAGACACAGACACAGACACGTGGCAGTGCTGTAAACTGATACCGTTATGAGCGGCCTAATTCGGTGAGCATACATGTTCACTAAGCCAATTAACTATTCAAGCCCTGGTCCTGTTACAGCACTCTTCTCTCTGGCTCAGGCCTGTAATTAAATGACAAAAACAAACGCCGGCGGTGATAAGGCGTCAGTCTTCACACGTGCCTTACAGCCTTTGGTGAAGGTCATTCAAGGGCACATTTTCTAGACCATTTGTCCAAACTGCCCCTTAAACGTGCTCCCATTTCTTTCTTAAAGAAGAACCTACATGGAGGAGATCTCTCACTTTGGTGATCTGTTGCCTTTCATCTGAACCTTTTCACTAAGACTGAGTCAGTTCGTTGAATCTCCTCACAGTGAAATTAAGCTGACAAAGCGAATACAAAACCCTTTTCCGAGAACGTCGAATCTTGTACTCACGAGTCGGAGTCCGAGCTGGACTCTCCGTCGCTGTGACCCTCGGCCTTCCAGCGTTTCAGCCTGTCGATGAGCTCGGTGAGGTAGGACGTTTTCTTGGCGTGCTTCACGATGAATTTGTGTTTCAGCAGCTCTTTAGCCGTGGGCCTCTGAGAACGACACGACAGGACACAGAGGGGGAGAGGAAAAGGTCAGCCTGCTCCTCCCCCGTCTCTCCCCAAATTCAGAACTATATCGAGGCACTTCCTCCAGGGTAGCTATCATACGTGGGCTTTGAACCGACAACCCTCTGGTTACTAGACCAGCTCTCGTACTGCTACAGCATTATTTACGCGCTCAGAGATTTTAACACCAGCATCTCTAAAACGTTATAGCATTTGACTAGCATTTTATTTCATACCTCTCAGCATCTCAAAAATGCCCCGAGTTAAAGGTTAATGTTATGAAGTCAGAACGGTATGACACGGAGTTTACTTTGTGATAACTGGTTTGGGGCGGGATCCAAACCGCCAGCGAACGAAAACGGTGGCCACTGTATAAGATTCCATCACGGTTAACACGCCCAAGAATAACCGGGTGACGCTTTTTGTCTGAGCGTGTGCAGTGGAGGCGGACAGGGAACTGTCATAGGCATTAAAATGCAGGCGGTAGGCACATGGCTAAATGATTCTATCACAACTAAATACGAAAGCTCACCACCCGACTGTTTAGCTGAGCTAATTTAAAAAAAAAAAGCACTGCAATAATTCTTCAGCAATGAGCTTATGCTAGATAAAATGCCCCTGATATGCGGTAACTCTCTTTTTCTCTGCATGTACACAACCGATGTACTAAAACGTACCCCTTAAATCTGCACTGCTAAGACAGACTGACTACTCTCCGTGTTCACGTTACCAACCCAGAATAACTACTCTAGGCCTACACCCTACCAACCCAGACTAACTGCACTGTCTCTTCACCCTACCAACCCAGACTAACTGCACTGTCTCTCCACCCTAAGGACCCAGAAGAGGCTGGGCTCCCCCTTTCGAGTCTGAGGTTTCGTCTGGCTATAACTAAACTGGGCTCTCCTCTGGTCACTGTGCTTTTGTGTTTTCCTCACCGCAGATCTCACGCCCACTGTCCTGTGTCTCTGCTTTGTGACAGCGTCTGCTGTGAAAAGCACTTTCCGAAAAACCCCCCCCAAAAAAACAGCTTCAGTCGTTTTAAAAAATGACCTCGGTGCACAACGACGGCAGATGCTGTTATTGAGTTTGGTATGGGGGCCGTAATGATGGCTACGTCCGCTAACTTCAACTCGATCCACTCATGTGCTGTTGTTGTCGTTGTTGTTCTTTTTTAACTATTATTTTTACATCTGTATTTTACAGAAGTGTCTCACGGAGGCCTTCATGGCATCAGACCACACCCCAAATTCACACTCAACCACGACCAACCACTTGTCCATCCTCTAAACCACTGAACCAAAAACCACTTCTCTCGTGACTAAGAGTCTTTCCGCTGCAGGCTGTACTCACAAACGTAGGGTCTTTGTTCAAGCAGGAGTCCACGAACTCTTTGAAGGTCTTGGAGAAGTCTCCGTTGAGGGTGGGAGGGGTGTTTTTGGGGATGTGGAAGAGGACCTTCATGGGGTGCATGTCTGAGTTGGGGGGTTCTCCCTTGGCCAGTTCGATCGCCGTGATCCCCAGGGACCAGATATCCGCCTGGGAACGACGCGTTCGGAAAAACAAAAACAAAGGAACATTTATTATTGTTAAATATTGTGTCTTAAACACAGATCCTGTGGACCAAACAGATATACATGGCGTTTATATTGTATGTATATATATATATATATATATGTGTGTGTGTGATGTATGTATAGTCTATAGATACAGTGTAGGTGTGCGTGGCTGACAGACCTTGGAGTCGTATGCTGACTGCTGAATGACCTCGGGTGCCATCCAAAACGGCGTTCCCACGAATGTCTCCCTTTTGATCTGCGTGTCCGTCAGCTGTCCGGCCACTCCGAAGTCTGCCAGCTTCACTTCCCCTGACTCTGACAGGAGCACATTAGCCGCTGCAAGAGCCAAAGCCACGGGATCAGAACCGACAGCAGGCGACATTTACATATGTAAACAAACAAACATCTCTGCATGAGGGGAAAACTATTTCAAAAGTAGAAAACGAAACCGCACAACATCAGCGGAAATTGCGAATCGCGATGCCAATATATATCACTCAGAAATTCCAAGACAAAACCGCCAATTAGGATCAGAGCTATTTATGGAATATTGTGAGTCAGGGTGTGCCCCGCCCTATCCAGCCTCTACAGGAATGAAAATAAAGAACAGCAGGCAAAACACACACACACACACACACACACACAAATCAAATGAGCCGAGCCTGTCAGTGTGAGCATATGCAAAAATTTTCCAGAACACAGACACACACACACACACCTTTAATGTCTCGGTGTATCTTCTTCTCGGAGTGCAGGTAGTCCAGCCCTTTGAGGATTTCCTTGAGCATGGTGGCAATCTGATACTCATCAAAGGGGCCTGCCCGCAGCTTCACACATACATACAAACACACACACACATACATACCACACACGCACACATACATACCACACACAGATACACAAACACACACACACACACATACATACCACACACGCAGATACACAAACACACACACACATAAAATAGTTGATGACACAAGCAGACAAACACCAGAAAAAGGTATAAGAGAAACACTGCATTGACAGTCAGTACACACTCTCACAAATGCACACGCACCCACACACAAACACACACACACATACACAGAGTTTCGTTTAGAGTCTGGTTCCTACCAAGTCCAGAGCGGAGCCTCCCCCAAGGTACTCCATTATGATCCATAGTTTGGATCCCTAAACACAGAAACGAAGAGAGAAAACAGGAACTCAGCTGGCATCCAAGACGGAAAACAACATCGGACCAACACCAACGCATCCCCACACACACACACACTCACCCACTCCCTCCCTCCCAACGAAACAAAGAAAAAAAAAAGAGGAAAGAAAAAACAAACAAGAAAAAATGAAACCATTACTGACTCTGTTGAAGGATGAACGGATTCTCTAATGGGGGGGGTAAACCGTTTTGGAAAATGGGAACATTGTTAGGAAAAGGGGGTTTTATATTCCCTGGCCACTGTTTCACTATGCAGAGTAATAATCGTACAAAATAACTCCCAGGAGAGTAGTGATCATAACATCATAACTCACTCACCAGTACTTTCAGCTGTTTATTTGTTTCTTATAAATATTTCCCTTTTTTTTTCCCCACCTAATCTGGAATTCTGGAATAGCTACTTCCCTGTAATCTCGAGCATCCCCCACGACCAAGGTCTGTGAGGCTGGCACCTCCTCCATTACTCCGAATACAGCAACAGCGCCCCCCCACCCCCCCCCCGCCCACCTCCAGCTCAGTATCGCTGTCGGGCAGCATTTCGCCCTTAATGAACCCAGTTCCCACCTACGACTACGCAGGTCTCTGGACTTGACTGCTAATGGCTGTCATAGTGCAGTGAGAATGGGGTGTGACCTTAATCACCGTGCCCGCCCACGGAAAACACAGACAATTTATGTTTCCATGGACTCCCAGTCACAGACAGAAATAAACCAGTTTTCCCAAATGAAGGGTGTTCCTCTGCATAATAAGACAGTGTCCTTTACTTAACCATTCACTACAGTAATCACTTGGTTTTGAATACAAAGAATTACCACTTAAAACAACAGGAAACATAATAGCATGTGAGATCCTTTTACACTGTGATTTAGCGAACCTTCAAAATAAAAGTCCCCCTTTTTTCTTTTTTTTTTTTTTAGATATTTCCATTGTTGTCTATGCAGTGTGTGTTCACATTTTGGAAAAACTTCTTCACTAAAGACTTGAAAAAGACCTCTGCTCTGCGAAGAAATCAGGCCAAGGGAACAAGGGAGGGTGGAAAAGTCATTTTCGAAACAGAAGGACCAGGCAGAGAGGTACACGGGGACTGGTCTGGTCTGACAGGCGTTCAGGAAATACCGGTATTGTGACATAGCAACCGAGACTCTGTCAAGACTGATGAGTAACAGCCCTGTGTTTGTGCTCCAGAGACCGAATCCTCAACAGGAAGCACTTGACGACATCTAAACCAAGACGACACAGCACAAGTGGGGGAAAAAAAAATGGCTTTCTGTGACCACAGATTAACCATCACGTCATTTCGGCGCTTCACCTTCTGTCAAACGCCGGCGAGGCCGACTCACGCTTTGGAATCACCCTTTCACCACACGTGGATTGAAACCAACACTGGAATAAAGGGACTTATATATTGAATGGAGTCCAAATGAGTCCCGATTCTTGCTCTGATCAAACAGTCTCTTTTTGGCCAGTTTTCTAGAGACAGACTAGTTTGAGTCTGTTAATGGGAGTTTCTCTTCATCGGAAATCCACTTTAAGTTCTGGAGTAGATTTCATTCGGGTACAGAAAACCGTCCTTTTAACCTTTCACTAATTTTACACGCCTACAGTTATGAATTAACGAGATTTTTATGAGGAGTTCATTTCGTTATTTGCATAAAGTTATGCACTGCTGGATTTTATTAGAAGAAATTCCTACCGAGCCAATAAAAATTGGAAAACCGTGACATCTCTGTGAGACAATTACTGCATGACAAAATTCCATGTCTCCCTAGAACAGAGTATTTAAAAAACAAAAAAAAAAACACACGCACAAAAAAGCTGGGTACCACAGTAGCAATATGAAAAGCTACTGTTTCTGTGAGTGAGTTAGGTCAGGGTCCCTGTTTCTGTGAGCGACTTAGGCCAGCGTCCCTGTCACTGTGAGCGAGTTAGGCCAGCGCTCCTGTTTCTGTGAGTGAGTTAGGCCAGCGTCCCTGTTACTGTGAGTGAGTTAGGCCAGCGTCCCTGTCTCTGTGAGCGAGTTAGGCCAGCATCCCTGTTACTGTGAGCGAGTTAGGCCAGCGCTCCTGTTTCTGTGAGCGACTTAGGCCAGCGTCCCTGTCACTGTGAGCGAGTTAGGCCAGCGCTCCTGTTTCTGTGAGTGAGTTAGGCCAGCGTCCCTGTTACTGTGAGTGAGTTAGGCCAGCGTCCCTGTCTCTGTGGGCGAGTTAGGCCAGCGTCCCTGTCTCTGTGAGCGACTTAGGCCAGCGTCCCTGTCTCTGTGAGCGACTTAGGCCAGCGTCCCTGTCACTGTGAGCGACTTAGGCCAGCGTCCCTGTCACTGTGAGCGACTTAGGCCAGCGTCCCTGTCACTGTGAGCGACTTAGGCCAGCGTCCCTGTCACTGTGAGCGACTTAGGCCAGCCTCCCTGTCTCTGTGAGCGACTTAGGCCAGCGTCCCTGTCACTGTGAGCGACTTAGGCCAGCGTCCCTGTCACTGTGAGCGACTTAGGCCAGCGTCCCTGTCACTGTGAGCGATTTAGGCCAGCGTCCCTGTCACTGTGAGCGACTTAGGCCAGCGTCCCTGTCACTGTGAGCGAGTTAGCCCAGGGCAGTTACCTTTAGATAAGAGCCGTAGTACTTGGTGACATGGGGGCTGTCACACTGGCTGAGGACAGTGATCTCCTGTTGGATGTCTTCGATCTCGTCCTCGGCCTCCTCCAGGTCGATGGTTTTGATGGCCACCACGCTCTGCGTGCGGTGGTCGATGCCCTTGAACACCTCGCCGAACGAACCCTTGCCGATGCGCTCCAGCTTCGTGAACAGCTCCTCGGGATCAACCCTGGTGTTCTGGAGGTCAGAGGTCAGACAGAGGTTGGTCAGTCACTCTTTCATTGATTCGCCCATTTGAACAGCAAATCATATAAGTGATCATCTTAAACTGTTAGGGGGATTAAGAGAACTTGAATAGGCCCTGCACCTGGTCACTGATGGGCGGGGCAGAGCGGGGGCTTGTGTCATTTGCTGACACATTTACTCACTTATTTAGCTGAGTGGTACACAGTCCTGGGCTTTAAGGCCCGTGTTTAGTTTGGGTTTTTCACAGGGATATCTAAATCCAGTCTCACTGCTTGCTGTCCTCAGATCGTAACTAAGAGGCTGATTGTTATCTGGGAGACAGGTGTGTGCTCTCTCCAGCCAATCACAGACCCCAGTGTTTGGTTGATCTGAAAATCAGTAGGACTTCTGCCTTCCTGGACTGGATTTAAACACCCCTTCTCTATAGGACAACCACAGCCAATGACAACTTTAAAGGCCAGGAAAAAAAAAACAAGATCTCTACAGTCAATCTCTTAAAGAACAGAACAATAGTTAAAACCCACTTACAGTTACACACACACACACACTCACACACACACACACGGACACGCACACAACCAAGAAGTGAACTTGGTAAGAGAGCAGGAATCACTCATCACAGTGGGAGGATCGTGTGCATATCTCTATCTCTAGTGATGACAGACTTGGGCAACAGGCTTGTTACCACTGAAAGAGAACAGACAATTGCTGATCTAAATGTTACGTGCTCAAACATCAGCGCCTGTATCCTGATTAGCTGATCTCTCTCTCTCTTTTCCTCCTCTGCTACACAACCACAAAACCGGTCTGCCGGAGGAGTCACTCCTCCCGTCAGATTCCTGGGGTCTCCGGCGGCAGCGCGGATGAGCCAGGAGGACACGAAATACTAACGTCCATTTACCTCCTCACTGTAACTGTGTATTCAAGTCCAGTCAGAGCCCAACAACCTGAAATCAAATACATGTCTAGATACCAATGCAAAAAGACGGTTAACTCTAAAGGAAACTGGCAGGAAAAATAAGGTGTGTGAAAACACACGCCTCTTAATATTTCAACAACTATGAAACAACACTCAAATCGTTCTCAGGTGGAGAAAAAAAAAAAAAAAGGCAGAGAGACAGCTACGTCTTCTAAAGCGTTGATTAAACATGCCTGTTGAATTCATGATTGAGCATGAGTCAGTTTCCAACCAGCCACAATATAGTTCTGTCTGAGATGCTGTGGACCGACTTTGTGGAGAGGGCTCCACAGAAAGGAAACCGAGACGAATCTAAATGTTGATGGAAGTATTTGATTCTTTAAGTTAGCGATGGGCACCCCAGCAGCAGCTAGCATGCTATATCCTGCGCTGTGGTTTGTGCACAAGCCTGTCTCGTTCTGATAAAACGGCGTGTTCTGTCCCTACGCTACTTAATGACTCAGTTATCTGTTTGTTAATGAGATCAGAAGGGGAAGAGGATGAAATGGGTTCTTATGCCGCACGAATTATCAGTGTGTGTGTGTGTGTGTGTGTGTGTGTGTGTGTGTGTGCGTTTCCTGCGTGGTACTGCTGCTGCTGAAATTCCATGGTTCGATTTAACAAAAACAGACAAGTACCCACAAGAAGCAAGGCCTAGACATTTTTCACCGCATGCGCATACACACACACACACACACACAAATATTACACCAGAGCTGGCTGTTTTTAATCTTTCCTGTATCTGCCTGTCTACACTGTTAACCACAAGAAAACCAGACTTGATGGAATATTTCTTTTCTGACCACACCCAGTTAAGGGCTCGGTGAGGGAGAAAGACGCCCATTCAGGGGTCGGCGGATCTTGACATGGGCCAATACAACACACCTGTCATCACACACTACTTGCTCTCTGCTCAGGTAACACTTAGACTTTGGACCCGAGCTTAGCGGACAGAATAAACATTAAGCACATGACTCTACTCTGGTAGAATATTAAAACAAAGACAGCGAAGTCGCCCTGCCTTTCAAGTTCAAAATGATTTATAGTGTTGCCTGGTTACTGGCAAACTGGTTTTAAGTGATAAAATTTAGCCGCGGATGTGGATTCGGTACGGACCATTCATGTTTGATGTTAACCTCGAAATGTTCGTGTGTATCTCACATCGTTAGCTGAGTAAGATCACACGCTCGTGCTACCCCCCCCCCCACCCCCCAAGAGGACCACGCAACAGTCAAACGAGCACGTTGTGACATTGTAACCGTGACCTCAGCTAAACAGAACTGCAAAGAACATTTCCTGTACTGTAATGTACGCTTCGGTGCAACGCAAAACAAAACGATTTCAAAATCCCAGTTTCAGATCATCCTCCGGAGGGAGGGAAACATTGCGAGAAAGAAAGAGAGTGAGGAAAGATGTCGAAAACTAAACATTGGCAAAACTTTAAAACTGTTGCAGACAAAGTTCCAACAACAAATACAGGCCATTATTGACAGCAAAGTTTTAAATATTTAGAGGGGGTGTGCAAAAATAGACGGCCCGCTGGGATTTCGACAGTAACTTTAGAATGGGCGGAAAAATCAATGAGTTTAACTAAAGTTTGAAACTTATGAATTTGGGTGAGATTGAAAGGTGGCCCACTTCTCTGCACCGTAAATTATGTAAATTTACCTATATTTTCACATAATTGCAACATAGACAAATCCTGTGCCGTTACGCCTATTTCCGACTCCATGTACTTTGTTCAACTTTTAAACAATTCGTAAAGGGCAAAACCAAGCAGGACAAACATTATGTACCCATAGCTATGGGCACAAGTATAATTAACATTGTAGATTAAGGTGGCTCAGGGAATGACAACAGTTTAGGAAGCTCCATATTAGTGTTTTATCAGCCAGTTTTCACAGGTTATCGAGTAGGAACGCCGGTCTTTGTCACAGAACTAGTTAGACAAGCAAAAGGGCCTTTAGAAATTTAGCTTATGTCATCACCAAAGGCAAAACCCTGTTACTTACCTGCATTCCAGGAACTTGCACGGCTACCGGCGAATGGGCCATTTTTTCGTGTCCAGGTGGCAACTTACGGTTAGACTGGAACCAACTTAATCGTGAGGAGGCTTATGGTTTCGTCTGACAGCCGTCCCTCTTTGATACAAGTACGAACAACTCCTTGCTTTACACGCTTTTCTCTATCAGCGAAACTATGGCAACTAACAATTGGCTAGCCGAGTAGCTACCTTTTTTGAGTAGCTAGCGAGTTTGCTAGCTTTTTAATGAGCTAGACACAAAGTTGAATTCAACAGACAACTCCCATGACTTCGGCGATTACTTCGACTTTAAGGTTGCCTCCAAGAATTCCCAGTTGTCAGTATTAATCGTCGGAGGCACATTACATGCTTTTCACCAGAGTAAAGTAAACTTAGACTTCAAAAGAACCCTACAGACGCCATGTTTCAACCTGCGCTGTAAAGTTGTTTTCTGCCTACTTGTACCATAGGGTGGAGCCGAGGACACATTGCAGACAGCCACTGCGTCATAGCTGCCTGCTGACACCAGAGATATGATTGTACACACACACATAATCATGCCCGGGCGGCACAAGAAAACATCAAGTATCTCCAGCAACCGAAGTTGTTGGAAAAGAGAAAAAAAGCCCTTCTCCGTGCGCTGTTTTGTTTTGTTTCAGAATTTTTTAAATTGAATTCATAGATTAACAATGAGTAAGGTTATGACCAGTGAGCCATCATGGCAATATTACCTTGTAAATTTGAAAATTCACGTGAGACAGTTTATTAACTGTTCCATGAATGGAACAAAATCTAAAAGAGGCAAAAGATTTCCATGCGATTTTGATGCCCTCTGGTGTCCGACTTCAGTAATTATCCAGGCATCTGTTATTTTCTTGGTCGTAACTATTCGACATTTTCAGGTTTAAATTACACCTTCGATACTGGTACTGTATATTCCAGCAAATTGGATGCATAATTTTCGACGTCAAATTCATAAATGTTTTGGACGTTCTTCCCACCAATCACTGATTGCCACTGATGTCTCTGATTGGATGAGGAATGAGCACACCTCACAGGTAGAGATTCAGCCTCTGAATATATGATGAGGTTAGACCTCAGACCTGCTCAACCTTAGTCCAGTGGTCCCCCGTCCAGTTGAAAACAATATTATTCTTTACGCTGAATTGCAGAAATAACGAAGTAACAGCTTTGTTTTAAACGCTTTCAGTCACGTGTGTAAATCGCACAGTTATCCTATGTATCGAAGTGGCCACACTACCTCACTGCGCATCGGTTTCGTTATGACGTTTCAACGGATTACCTTTGCTCTTCCGTCCATCCATCCATTTTCTGCCGCTTATCCGGGACTGGGTCGCGGTGGCAGCAGGCTGAGGAGGGTAGCCCAAACATGCCTCTCCCCGGCTACACCCACCAGCTTCTCCTGTAGGATCCCAAGGCGTTCCCAGGCGAGCCGAGGTATATAATTCTCCCAGCGTGTCCTGGGTCTGCCCCGGGGTCTCCTCCCAGTTGGTCGTGCCCAGAACACCTCCAGAGGGAGGCGCCCAGGAGGCATCCTGACTAGGAGCCCGAACCACCTCAACTGGCTCCTTTCAATACGGAGGAGCAGCGGCTCTACTCTGAGCTCCTCCCGGGTGAGGACTGGACCATTTGCTCTTCCGTTGTTTACATTTGCTTGAAACATAATCCCATCAACAGCAATAAAAATGTTGGATAGAAATCGAACAGACAGTTCCCGAAGTTTACAACGCGTCCACAGTTTTTCGCTCAACATAGCATGTCAGCCAAACCTTTTTAAAGAATACGTTATTTTCAACAAATTTAACATAATAGATCGTAAACTGTCATGCATACTCAGTGGCAGTACCGATCAGAACCGAAGTATGTTGTTTCAGACACTGTGCATAGGCTGTTAAACACAGAGAATAGCCTGTTAAATTACTAAAATTAGATAATCTGACCCAGCTCAAGCCAGCAAATCCAGAATATACAGATGTTTGAAAAAAAAGAAGACACAATCACACAAAATATTATTTTAAACCAAAACATTTAATGCCACATTCAAAAGCTACAGTATATTTCACCATAAAAAAACAGAGAGAAAGAGAGAGAGAGAGAGTTAGAGAGAGAGTGAGAGAGAGTGCATTGAGAGAAAGGAAATGTGAAAGATGGAGAGAAAGACAAACAAAAACACATAGACTGCTTCATTGGTCCATATCCACTCTGAAGGAGTACCAGATGTGTACTCAGACCAGCTGAGAACACAGCTGAAAACACGTCTTAAAATCTGGCCAATTTCAGTGACAGGTTTTTTTATGCTGTCCTACCATAAATGGGAGCAAATGCTTAAAAAAAAAACAAAAAAAAAACAACAACCTTGCAGTCGTGTACAAGATAAGGAGTTAAATAGTTCAAAGTTCCGTTCCCGACAGCACATTTTAAGAAAAACGACAATGGGTTATTACATGGTTTGAGGGTTTTCACAAACACTTGGTCCAGACAGACTCGCACTGGCAAATGTTTTCCTCTTGGTTTTCTGCGTACAAACGGGCAGTTTGCATTCAAGTCACATAACAAAAGGCTGGTCAGCTCCATTTAATGTAATTAATGTGTGTGTGTGTGTGTGGGTTTTTTTTCTTTTCTTTTCTTTTGTTAACAGAGCAGCTCTAGCCTAACTCGTTTTTACTCACAGTGCGTATGTATAAGAGCTGAAGGGCTTGTCTGCTCAGTGCTTTAACTAACTCTGATTCTAAAAAGCTAAACACCCATCCTGCTTTCCTGTTCAATAAGGGACAATTTCATAGACCCGTCAGGCTTATATATATGACTATGTCATGTCTAGAAATTTAAACGAAAACCATGCAGGCCTGGTCTTGAGAAATCCGCAACGGTTTCAACAGGCCACGCCTCTCTTTGTTTTATGAACCGATTGAATTTTGTTCAATAAACATGACTGACATTCATAAAAAAAAGAAAAAGAAAAGCATTGAACGAACATTGAGGGTGGAGTCATCCTATGAAACATTCAGTGACAGACAATAAAAAAAAATGATTAGACTAAAGGAATATTGTCTGATTAAGGAAATACACTAAAATAGGAATACTGTCTAAGATGAGGGTGACCATACGCCTATTTTTCTGGTTGATGTTGAAAATGCGTCGATCGATTTTTTTTTGGATCCGTTTAAAACGAGCTGTTCGTACGACGACATTTCTAGTTTTCTTTGGCTTTGCAAAAATCTCCATCCGTTGAGTATCGTCATCGAGACCCTATGACAACATATCACCGTGTCCCCCTGCTGCTTCAGACGGAGGTGCTGTGTTTATCCAATTGGCAAGGAAACTTGAAAACAGCCCACGCGTTGTCTCGAGGAGCGAGGATTTTACTGGGTCCTCACATGACAAATCAAAAACCAAACCAAAACAAATATATCATGTTTAGTTTGGAAAAAAAAAAAAAGAAAACAAAACAAAAATCTCTGGTTCTGGTCCAGGAATAGTCAGTCATCTTACTGTGGAGCCAGAGTGTGTATATGTTATTTGTTCTGTCCTCTTTGCTTTTGACTCAAACACACTAGATTGACTTAATGACTGGCCCCGAGGGCTATCTGTGTCGTGGCGTTGGTTCTATATGGATTACAGCGGGTGCAAAAAAAAATTCCTCTGGCTCTGCAAGAAGAGGGTTGTCTACTCCAGTTGTGGTCAAAGGAAGATTTTTAGATTTGCATACAGCAGTCATGAGAGGTTCTGATTGGGTTCCTTGTGTTTGTTTGTTGTTTGTTTCTAACAAGGAATCGTGTTCTGGAAAGTTCTCCAAGTACCTTTTCGGCGAGCCGCAGGTCCCTTCTTTCTACTTGGGCCACAATAATACACAAAACGGAAGAAGAAAGAGAAGGAGGAGGAGAAGAAGAAGAAGAAGAAGAAGAAGAAGAACTTGGCTGGGAAGAGTCAAAAAAGCCACACTAAATTCTCCTTTGTCAGAAGTCTTTCCTGCTTTTCTTGCCTTGGAGCGTTCTGATAGGACCCATTACCGAACAAGAGCTCAGGAATTCAAAACCTTTTCGTTTGACTAGACCAACCAATCTTGTTCAGGCAATGAACCCAACTGGTCCTCGTATGGACCACAGTGCATAGTGCTACTTTGTCTTTTTTTTTTTTTTTTTTCTTGTGATTTCTCACACAGAAACACACAGAATAGAGAATCAGTCTTTAGTCTGGCATGTCGATGCACAGTTTTGGTGGCGGGACAAAGTACTTTCCCGGGCTTTGCGTTATAACAACACCAGTCTTCTTGCGGAACATGGGAGCGATTTTCGGGGCCTCGTACGTGGGCATCTCTTCCGACGCTTCCGAGTCCTCGTGGTGCAAATCGTAGGAAATGTTCCCGTACTCCCGCAGGAAAGGGAAAAGCTCCAACAGGAACTGGCAAAAGTCCTTACGGATGCCAAACCACCCTACCAAACAGACGTGGTGCGGTTAGATGACTCGCCATAAAAAGACAAATGAAATTAATAAATAAAAAGATGATGAGTGAGTGGGTGTGATGCGTATTGAGAATTATCTTCATGACTGAATAAAAGAGGTGGCACAGCACAGCAGCTGTCAATCACTTTATGTTTTCTGATAAGAAAAAAAAAAAAAAAAACAACCAATCACTTACAGTGGTTGCCTCCTTTCTGGCCAAACGTGGTTGCCATTAACGTCACCAAGGAAACCCAGAGAGGCACAAACACAGGGACGTAGTTGGAATTATAGTGGCCATCCAGTTTATGCACCAGCAAGATCTAAAATGAAATAAAAAAAATAAAATGATTAATTTACTGATTTTATCAATCACAAACCCCTTGCTAACCTTTGGCTTAGAGTCTCCTTATCGCATGGACACAATGGGTTAAAACATAAAGTGGCTGTTCACATCTTTTTCTTTTCTTTTTTTTTTTTTTTATGAAGATCCGTGCAGGAGAGAGAATGGACATGAAGAATGGAAAACGTAAGATTATTAGAGATGAGCTGACAATTACTGACTTCTGTTAATTGGCAACAGCATTAAAATGAATAACAACGAAGACCTTATGAAATTACAGGCCTGGAGGTCCGTTACGTGCAGATTTGTAAACGAAGAAAAAGCATCTTGGCGAACAGCTACATTTCTTTGCAAGTGCTCAGTAACTATAACTTGAAATATACCACAACAGTTTCTCAGCGGTAAATTTAATTTTACGATATGCCGCTCCGGGATCAAAGCATTCCCGTGTCTTTCCGAGATGTCGCGGAACGTCGCACGCACCTCAAAGGTGAGCAGAGGCACAACTATGGTCATCCAGCTTATCGCCATGGTGATGTGCGTGCGCCGTTGCTCGGCGATGACGTCCATAGAGCGCAGGAAGAGCACGGACCAGACAATATAATAAAGCACGACCAGACAGAGGAAGGACATGAGAATCCAGAGAGGGACACAAACCACCTGACAAAAAAACAACAAAAACAACAACAACACTCTTTTATTCAACCTCACACAGCAAACAGGCAAGATGAGAAAACTCACATACTCTCACATTTGAGACCATGAAAGTTCTTCCAATTTTTTTATAGTTTCTCCTATGTATGCTATGTGATATTTAAGCAGATTCAAACATTTTATGCCTGGTTTGGACCTGGTTCCACTGTAAATGAGTTTTTTTTTTTTCCCCCACTGTAAATCCTTTTCGTCCAGGACTAGGCTTAGCTTGTGTCTGTTAAACGAGTCCTAAGTGTTAAGTCGGTAGTAAGGTGAAGATATTTTTTTGTGTCGTGAAAAATGAAGTCATATTGACAAAAGAGAAAAAAAACCCCAACAAAAACTACAGGTCGTCAGGAGACTTACCAGCCAAGGCCAGCTGATGATCTTATCCAACCTCAGCGCTATGAAGATAAACTGCAAAATGTTCACAGAGCAGAGGATCTCCAGCTGAAGGAATGAGGGAATGGTATAATGGGAAAGAGAGAGAGAGAGAGAGAGAGAGAGAGAGAGAGAGAGAGAGAGAGAGAGATCAGAAAACCAGTGAGAGCATCTCCTAATCTTGTTTCTCTATATTGTGGATCATCATACAGTTAAAAGGAGGTGGGAAAAAAAATGTCCTGTTGCAATACTGGTTCTGAAGGCCTATGATCATCAGTAACTGAGAGGCTCTCCTGGCCCGTGTTAGAGGAGCAGTTCAAAAGCCTGCTGAGAGATGTGCCTGTGTTAGCTTTGTAGAACAGTCATGACGTACCTCCAGGGACCGGTCGTGCCGGAAGCCCCACACGCACGCCGCCACGGAAACGGGCGAGACGAAGAAGAGGGGCATGAAGACCAGGAGCCAGAAATGGGTGCCTCTCTCCACGCGGTCACACACCAGCACTTCAAACGTCAGCAAGAGCAGGTGGATGCCCACTGCGATCAGCATGGCCTTAAACTCCACGCATGTCTCACCCTCAGCCCTAAACGCCAAACAGAGCATGTTTATTACCAATAAAACAACAACAACAACAACAACAGCAACCCTTACTACAGACCTAGCGTGGAGTGTACAAAACAAGATTCCTCAATCAGCCCTGTAACTTGAGCTATAAGTCAAAACTATCTAACAGGAGAATAGTTAAGAAACAATTTCATTGGACAGTTCTGACTTTTAGGCTCACTGAGGAATCTGGCTGACAGAGGAATGTTGTTTCATGGATGTCATGAGTAGTTACAGCAGTTTTTTGTCTGTACACACTCCCTTAACAATGAACTTTTGAGGTGCTGTGTAGAAAAGCGGCCTATCTGATTAGAGAAAGCTGAAAATGGGTTCTATTCAAAGTAGCCTAAACCACTAGGCAAAACCAGCATCAGAATACATGCCCTCTGTCTAAAAATAAAAAAACATTTTAACATCATACAATGAACTACCACACTGCTACTCTTTACTGCTCAAAGATCCAGTACAATGGAAATAGGTCACTGTTATCTGACTCAGGGCCTTTAACACATATCAACAATAAGAGGATAGTCATTGTTATATCTAAATAAGCCGTTACATGAGACACAGACCTGTATTGTGGGTTATGGGCCCAAACTCCCGTGCCCACCGACGCCCCAATAATGACCATGAGTTTCCACAGCCAAATCGGGGCAAAAACAGCCCAGTAGCTCCACTGTATAATTCCATCCAAACGCAGTGACAGCAGCACGGAGAACAGCAGCAGACACGCGTAAATGAGGAATTTACTAAAAGCGGAAAAGAACAGCACATTAGAAAACTGCAGTATGTAAACTGTCCGTGATTTTCACGCAGACGAGCGTCCGATGGTAACGAGCTACGTCGACTGATGAAAAAGCAATTCAAAGTTGACTCTGTAACGTATAAGCTCCTCAATATTCTGTTAAAAGCGGTTTGAGCGTCGAATCAGGGCCAGCCAAAGGCATAAAAAATGGACGAGTTATATTTTACTTTGACAAGATATAGTTAGTCCAATCAGCGTGTGAAGTCTTTCCTTTGAACCTAGTTTGAATCCTATATTGGATGACAATGCACGGCGTTCGGTACCAACTTTACATCGAGGCTTTGAGGTGGCCAAGTCAAACCCCTAACTTAGCTGGGCAGTAAATGTGTCATGTCGGATGTGAAGGACAGGTCTGAAACGTATACCGTATGAAAAACCATATTAATCTGTCAACAGTTATCTTTATTTAATTCGAAACAGATTCAATCCGAGGAGATTCCAAAGTAAATACTCATCGCCCAGTGCAAGCGGCCTGTGCAGTGTGGGAATTAGCCACACGCTAGCTAAATTCGCTAACGGCACTTCAATCACTTTAATATTTTGGACAAGTACAGATGGATTTGTTTTAAGAAATCGAAAACTTAATCTTACCTGGGGTTGAAATCTTGAAAAAATCCCCGAAGATTCATGGCTCACAGTTTTCAAATCATTTTTGTGAATAAAAAAGTTGAAAGGCTAGCAACCCGCCGACTTCCACTCTTCATCAGAACCCGGTCGGTTTACAAACACAACCGAAGCCGTCCTCGCCTTCCCACCAGATGTCAGTATTATCGATATTGTTTTGTTGTGTTTTAAATGGTTTCGCCACAGATCGTTCGAACACTATACAAGATTACTGCAGTTAGGTTAAGTTCATGCGTGCCATTGGCAATATTAATCACAAGGACACTGTCATTTTTCGTATTCACACAAGAATAATCTGTTTTTGTTTATACATTTATTTTAAAAGTGAAAAGAAAACAAGAGAACAGTAGGGTAACGCTGTAAATGTCAGAGTTAAGGAAATTATTCTATACAGTAATGTACAAGCACAATCAGTCTACAAAATACATGAGCCACTATTCTTAGTGTATACATGGAATGTACTGGGAAAAAAAGATAGATATTTTTAATCTGTCTTTGTAATGTGTAAATGAAATGCATCAAAATATACTTCAAAAGAGTGAGTGAATGAGTGAGTGAGTGAGAGAGAGAGAGAGAGAGAGAGAGAGAGAGATTTTGATCATTTCAGTAAAAGAGTTAAAGCCACAAAACACAACATCAAACAAATGTCTTTTCCAAAGAAATGTCAGTTTTGCAACAGCTGCATTAATGTTCAACCGTTCCTTGTCGCTTGGTTACAATGAAACACAAGCACTTAAACATATTCAAAACGTCTATTTACATAACACAACGCATAACAGAAATTAATATTCACAACTTACTATCGTGTTAGTGGGAGATGAAAAGCCGTTTGAGTGTCGCATTAATTGTGACTTTGCTGCAACCACCATCCATTTAAAACAAAACAAAACAAACAAAACAAAACAAAACAAAACAAAACAATAGGTCAGGAACAGTCTCTCTGAGAGCACTGCCAAAGGCTGGCAGGCATATGCAGAGCTTTCGCTGCCTAATGCACAAGCTCCAGCTGATTGGAGGAAAAAGGTAGGACTCCACTGACATAGTAGGCGATTCCCAGCGACAACAGGGCAATGACCAGCAGGAGAAGTAACACTCTCCAGAAGCCGAGGTCCTCAACAAACTCCTGCCACGTTGTACGGACGCTGGACAGAACTCCCTCGCTGTGGTGGAGGTGAGGGTTGAGCAGAGAATGGCTCTCCATTGCACTGGAAAAAAACAACCAAGACATAAAAAAAAAACAAAAAACAATGTTGTAACTTCAACTCAATTCAAATGCTACTTTATTTCCCTCTGTGAAGGACAGACGGGTGACAATAAAACCGATGAAAACACATGTAGGTTCCACACAGTACATTGAGTGTAGCTTTTCACTTAACATATATCACAGTGATATTGGCATTGAGCTCTTGTGTGTTACTCAGAGCCTTAAAAATATAGTCCCCCCCCCCTCCAGACGCATACATGAGCTGAGAGTAGTGCCCCCTACAAACTGATCGAGGACCCACTTACAGAACCCAGATCTAAACTTACCACTTGGGTGAATTTTAAATGATGGGACAGCGTGAGAGCATTTAGAGGCGATGTGTGTCTGTGTCCACACGTTCAAGCCGATTTGAAACGGAGCACGCACGCGTGGCTTACCTCTCGCTCTCCGCCAAGTGCATCTTCTCCAGGCTGGAGAGAGAGCTGCGGTTAAACCCCTTCACCTCCTGCTCCTCCAGCCCTTCTAGGAGACGCAGGGCGTCCTTGTTCACTCCCCGTCTCTTGGCCAGCACCAGCGGGGTTGCCCCATTGTGATTACTGCACAGGAGGAGAAACAAAAAAGGGGGGGTGGGGGGGGACTTTTGTTATGACGAAAGTGTCTAGTTGAAATTTGTTAACGCTGCTGCTTCCGTGACAGGGTTTCACCAGCGCTACGGCTGTCTGTGGAACATTCCGGTCCTTCAGGGTCCCGCTTCAGTTTTTCATAGGAATCGACTCCGAAACTTCACCCATTTCCAGAGTTTCTTATCAAGCTCTACATACAGTAATCTCTAAAATAACCACTGTATTTGATAAAAAATAATGAAACAGGCTCTATACAAAGACATCACAGATAGTGATAATGTATGAGAATTATAATGTATGTGAATTATATTTCATTATCAATATATGAAAAACTTTCTATACATCACTCACTCATTCATTATCTAAGCCGCTTATTCTAATTAGGGTCGTGGTGGGTGCTGGAGCCTATCCCAGCACTCATGGGGCGAAAAGCAGGGAAATACCCTGGACAGGTCGCCAGTCCATCACAGGGCAGACACACACACACAGACACAGACAAACACACTCAGTCATACCTAGGGGCAATTTAGTGTCTCCAATTTGCCTAACCTGCATGTCTTTGGGCTGTGGGAGGAAACCGGAGCTCCCGGGGGGAGAAAATGCACGCTCCACACAGAAAGGACCCTGGGGAATCGAACCCGAAACCTTCTTGCTGTGAGGTGCCAGTGCTACCCACTGCTCTACTGTGCCGCCCGTTTCCATTTTTTATTCTGGTAAAAGTGTCAGTTGTAACCCTAAGACCATAGTTGAACAGTTATAGCTATAGGCTGGGGCTGAGGTTGTCAACTCTCCACATCTGCAATCAGACAGTACCATCATACACAGAGCCAAAACAAAAGACTTCCCAAAAAACCACCAAGTAATGCTGTAGTCAGATGAGCTGAAAACAGAGATGTCACCAGTCAGTGGTGGGTTTGGCAGAGAATGACACCCATGCAGCAAAAAAACAAAACAACAACAACAAAAAACCCCTACATATCTCCATAGCTACTTCAGGATATTGTGGTAGATTTTTGACGCTATGGGGCTGATTTGGTTCAGTGCTTCCTGTGATTTTGAAACAGTAAACATCTAAGCCAACCGACAGAATCATCCACGACAGATTTGAGTCAAGCTACATTAGTAAGATGCTGTTTAGGCATCAACGTTAAAGCCTATATATTAAAGGGTATTTCTGCTGCCGCTGCACTCCAGGTCATTGTTTTGTCCAGTGGCACGTGAACACTTAGGCACTCACCAGATGTCAATCTTCAGGCCGTTGGACACGAGGAACTGGATGGTGTCAACATGGCCACACATATGAAGCGCAGTGTTGCCCTGAGAATCGGTGGCTAGCAGGTCGGCACCAAACTTGTGTAGCAGGCGGCAGATATCCACGTTCCCTCGCGCTGCGGCCAAGTGCAGTCCTGTGCGGCCGCGGCAGTCGCGCGTGTTGGGGTCGAACCCGGACTCCAACAGACGTTTAGCGTAGCCCAGATCTCCGTCGATGCAAGCTTGCAGCAAGGGTACGGTGGTCTGCAGAGACTCGTTGATGAAGACGTATGACATGGTGAAGGGGCTCTCTGAAACAGCAGAAATTCAAGATACAAAACATAATGCTCAGCGAAGACATTAAAAAAAAAAAAAAGCCTTATTCTGATTTTGCAGACTGCATTCACTCGCATCAGTACGTATGTAACACACCTTCTGGAAGATGGCATCATACATCATACGTACCTATAGGTTTTTCATCTCTTTATAAACTATACGAAAATCAAAAGAAAATAAGAAACAGATATGGCGCAGTACTCAAAGAGATCTTTTATGGCATTCCTTCTTGTCTATTGAACTGTCTTCACTTTTCCGGCCACGGAGTGAACATCTGGCGAGTAATTTAACTAACAAATGCCCAACACAGCGATGCAAAGATAACGTGAGAAGTCAGTGGGCCCTCCGTGAATGAGAACGGGTACCACTACACATAACTATCAGCATAGTTGGCTAGTGGTTAACCAGCTGATTCTGAAAGACTCCCATAAACATATGTGCTTGAACTGGTTGTTTAAAAATCACGGATCTTATTAATTCGTGCACCAAAATGTTTAAATCATCTGCCCGGCTGGCCATGCTAGCTAGCTAGAATAATGTAGAAACTGACAGGCCAACTCGGCTGGAGCACTATCGTTAATTGAAGAATAAATGACAAAAACGCGTCCCCGAGAAGAAAGAGCGGTTAACAGGAAAATCTTGTTTACCCGTGCAAGATGGATGTTCCGATTTTCACTTTCCTTTTCTCTAGCTTGCTCAACTGTGGCTCCTAGCTACAACTAAATTGTTATGACGTCAATATGGTAAACAACAGCAAAAACGAAAGACTACACAATCCACTGTGCCACATAATGTTTTGGTGACGAACCTAGCATAGCGCTTCCTTGCGTTACTGGGATATGTAGTTCAATAAAGATCCATGTCCACATCGTGAACCATGTATGTAGATAATTTGGACTACATGACCCAGTCTGTGTTGCGCTATATTTGTATCGCTGACTTTAAACACCGATGACAGTACAGGATGGAGGCAGGTAAGAAAAAAATCACAAAATAACATTAAATTCGATAATCTTGTTCTCTTTGTGTTGAATTATGAGCTGCAAGGTGATGTCGACAATACGAACATATTAGGAGCACTTAAAGATACGTGCTATGTAATTTGATTTTTCTTGGTAGAATTTCATAACTGAGTTTCAAGTTTTCTCATTGTTCCTTAGTGGCCTGTCCTCAATATTCTTTTACGGCACTGATTAAATTAGTGCAAGCAGCCGCAAATTTTACTTCAGATAAGTCCTCAAGCAAAATATTTTTATTTTGCTTCCTTGTTTGCGACCATTGCTGTAGTGACCCGTCTCGCCCGAGCAGATGTTAAATAACGACATGTTATAACAGCTAGTTGAGTTGTCACAGTTCTACAGCATCATAGAGCTGATTTTGTTAAAAGTTCTGCTTTCCGTGGTAGAGCAATGACTAATCTGAATTCTGGCCAGTTTTGTGTCACGAAATATTATGATGTTTGTGAGTTTCAGCTAAGGGAATGATAACGTCAAACATGAAATGTGTTGTTTGAACCGGCGAAGCCGTTCATTCGTCCCTCAGATTTCACAAAAAAAAAATAGAAAATACCGAAATTAGAAACTGTACAGTGGAGAGCAAAATGTTAGTGATGTCATGTGCAGGTTTCAGGTACAACCCCATAAAGTAGTACATCATATTCCCTCTCTCACAAAGTGCGTCCTCGCCTGTACTCGCTGCAGAGATTGTGAAATGACTACCAAATAAGATAATGAATAACGAATGATATCGCTGTCATATCAAGTTATGGACAACCCGATGAATGCACGGAACAACGCGGGAGAAGTTCCTCTGTTCTCATTCTTCTGTCTGAGACGATACTTTGCTTGAGGGGCATACTTGCAGTATGCTGAGGTCAAATACAGTACACCTACATGAATGAATATGATTTTTTGTTTTCGCCAGGAATACGAATGTCCAGGAATGTTTCGGAACTGACTCGCTCTCATAAACGACGGGAATGTTGAACATTGAAGTCTAATGTGTCGTTGGCATTTATTCATCTGTTTTGTGTTGCTCCAGTTTTAGCCAAGTATGAGAACCAGATCAACGTGTTCTCCGAATTTTTAGAAGATTTACCTGACACAGACGAACCTGTTTGGATTTTAGGGGCACATTATAATGTCAGAACAGGTAAAACCGAATTCTTGCATCGTCTGAAAGACACCTTTTGTTGACATAAAGCTGAAGCTCATGTTTTTCTTAAGTGAGAACAGGGATTACACTGTACTACACAGTAATTACGCAGCTTTCTACCCTCACTTGTAGAAGCAGAAGCTGAAATCGAAACCATCTGAAACTGCGTGCAGTAAATGAACATTAGCGCACGTGATATTGAGACTATCCAAGCATTAAACACGTTATGCTCTTTACATGCGCAAATTCAGGATAGGGAAACAGCAAAGTCTGCGCTTAACTGTCATAACAAGGTATCGAATGGTGTGACGACTGACTGTCTCACCTGTCTCGCTTTTGTTTGGGTTTTTTGTTTTTGTCTGTCTTGTTCGTTTATTTGTTTGTTTTGTTTCCACAGAAAAATCAGAGCTGCTTTCAGATGTACGCTCGCGTTTATGGTTCACATACAGAAAAAAGTTCTCTCCCATAGGTGAGTGTGACACCCTCGTGTTCTTTTTAGATGTATGTTTGAACCGCTGTTGTCTTCAGTGAGTGTCAGCATGGTGGAGGTGACTTTAGATGCTGAGCTGTGTTTCAGGAGCTATGCTGTGTTGTGTTGTGATTGAAGACGCAGTTTCCTTTGACTTCCAGGGGGGACGGGACCCTCGACAGACGCTGGCTGGGGCTGCATGCTACGCTGCGGACAGATGATCCTAGCTCAGGCCCTGATCTGTAAACATCTTGGGCGAGGTAAAGAGCAAAATATAGACTTTCAGCTCTGTTGTGTCAACAGAACCACATCAAGGGGGTCTTTCCTAAGCAGCACAGTGGCTGATGTCAAATGTAGTCCAGCTGTAATCGGACCAAACCACCAATGTGACGAATCTTGATTGGTCTCTCTGCTTTTATTTTTTTTCCCTGTCTCTCCCTTTAGAGTGGCGATGGTCGGCAGACGGATGCCAGCCAGCAGAATATCACCGTATCCTAAACTGTTTCTTAGACAAGAAGGACAGTTGTTATTCCATCCACCAGATGGGTAAGGAGACAGCGTGCGTGTTTATGGAAACCAGATCATCGTCTAATGAAGATGCATGAGTTGTGTATCGTTTGGCTCTCCCTACAAAGCTTAGAGCGAAAAAAAAAAAAAACCAAGCTTGTTGTTAGGACTAAAACAATGTTTACAGATGAAGTAAGTGCATACCAACCCTAAAATAACCAAAGATATAGACAGCACAATTGCCTCTTGCCTTTGTAAGGATCTTAAGTCCTATAAATATATTCACAGTCTTCTGTGTGTGTGTGTGTGTGTGTGTGTGTGTGTGTGTGTGCGCGCCTGTGCGTGTGTATGTGTGTGCCTGTGTGCGCGTGTGTGTGTGGGTGTATGTGTATCTGTGTGCCTGTGTGTGTGTATGTGTATGTGTATGTGTATGTGTGTGCCTGTCTGTGTGTGTGTGTACATGTGTGTGTGTGTGTGTGTGTGTGTGTGTGTGTGTGTGTGCACGCATGCATGCTTGCGTGTGTGTATGTGTGTGTATGTGTGTGTGTGTGTGTGTGTGTGTTTATGTGTGTGTGTGCTTTTGTGTGTGTGTGTGTGTGTGTGCCTGTGTGTGTGCATGTGTGTGTGTGTGCGCGCGTGTGTGTATGTGTGTGTGTGCGCGCGTGTGTGTATGTGTGTGTGTGTGTGTGTGTGTGCAGCACAGATGGGGGTAGGAGAGGGGAAGTCAGTAGGTGAATGGTACGGCCCAAACACTGTCACCCAAGTCCTAAAGTAAGCACGTCTTCATTTTCAAACTTTCCTTCACATTTCGAAATATATGTCACCTTTGGAGTTTTCCTTTGGTTCTTTTACACACTGCAATAGCCCCAAAAGTAATATTTAAGGAAAAGAATCTTCAAGTTGTTTCAAAACTCATGTCTAGGACTAGTTTGTTTTTTGCACCGATGTCAGAATAAGGAAGCGTTACATAAGAGTGCATGCCTGCACTGGGGTTCCAGTGCACTTTCTTTGTTTTTACAAAAACACACATGCTCAAGGTCTGAAACAACTAACGTTACGTGTATGGAGGAAATGTAAAGGAAGACTGTTTTCACTGAACTGTTTTTGTTTTGTTTTTTTTGTTACCCTCAGGAAACTGGCCCTGTTTGACGACTGGAATTCATTGGCTGTGTACGTGTCAATGGACAACACCGTGGTGATTGAGGACATCAGTGAGTGCCCGTGTTCTGGTTTTGGACGAATTTGTTTCAGTCGCGTTAAGTGTAAGAACAGGGAGATGACGTCCGGTTTCGTCTCTCCCTGTCCCTCTTTTCACGCCCCCCCTCCCTTCCTCCCCGTTTTTCAGAAAAACAGTGTCGTCAGGAAGGACCCGGAAGCGGCAGGCTCCGGTCCGGTAACTGCGGGTGGGGGGAAGTCTATCCCTCCGCCGACCAATCAGAGCAAGGTCGTTCGGCGGGGCGGGGCACTGGGCCGGTTCCGTGTCCCCTCTCCCACGCCCTCTCCGACATGCAGCCACGCCCCCACCAGGACTGGAGGCCCCTGCTACTGGTTATCCCACTCCGCATGGGCATCAATAACATCAACCCAGTCTACATCCAGGCCCTTAAAGTATGAGGCACAAGTCATTTTATTCTGGTTTGAGTCTATGTAGTCAAACGTAGTCCAACTGTAGCCAGTGAAGCAGAGCGCTTGTCTATAAAGTCACCGCTGACAATGTTAACAAGGCTTTATCCGGTCTTTAGACAGGACCGTCGAACGTACGGCCTTTTACTGTTCCACAGACTTCAGTAGCTATTCAAACAGTCCAGATGGGAGAGACAGATTTAATGCATTAGTCAAGGACTTTTGCCTTTTTGGGTTTTTTTTTTTTTTTCTGACACATTTGGACCTGTAAAAAAGTCTTTGTGAAGAGTTGAGTGTGTTCCTCTGGCTTTGATGGTGCAATTTCAAGATGATAATATTTAGCTTCATTATAACTAAAAACAGTGGGTGTATGTGAGGGCAAGATCTGGACTGTCAAATTATCCTGCCTTTTTCTGCCTCATAAACACTGTTTTCTGTTAAAAGAACAAATTATTGACAACATCTTTAAACTCAGCTAACCAATCCAGTGTAAGTGCATGGGATCACTATCTGTAGACTTGTTTTTGGGTCCAAAGACAGTGGTGAAAGTTGAAAAAATTGGTGGACATTTTTCTCAGAAAAGGCCATAGCCTCTGTCATGTGTGGGGGTTTTGTTTGTTTGTTTGTTTGTTTGTTTGTTGCATTGCAGAAATGACTGTCTGAGTGTCTGCCTGTTGTGAGCTTCTGCCTGGCTCTGTTTTATTTATAGTTTGTTTTATTTTATTTAATATTCTGCCTCAACCATCAAGACTTTCCCATATGTTTTCAGTATGACAATCAAAACACTTGTTTTGTTTTGCTTTGTTTTGTTTTGTTTTGTAGGAGTGCTTCAAGATGCCGCAGTCATGTGGTGTTCTTGGAGGAAAACCTAACCTTGCCTATTACTTCATTGGATTCATTGGTAAATGCCTGTTTCTCCCCCTCTATTAATGTCAGCTTTGCTTTGATTGTTAGAACAATGTCTGCAGGCAGTTATAAAAATGGCTTAGTTTCAAATCCATGCAGTGATGTTTGTGCTGGTACTACGACACTGTCTACAACAGCTACTCCTACTATTACTGCTATTACAACCACCACTATATTACTGCAACAAATGACTACAGTGTATATCCTTACGACGCCTTTCTGTAACTGAAGCTCTTCTCTCCACGTGTAGGTATAAAGACTGAGATAGCAAAAAAAAAAAAAATCATTGAAATACAGTTAAAACAGGCATCAGGAATAAAAAACAGTTAAATAATCCCTTGAGTTTAAGCCCGAGGCGTCCGTCCGGCGTGAGAGAGCCGACGTCGGATGAAGAGCTTGTGCGTCGCTCAGCGGGTGACCTTTTTTCATTCGCTCTGTGACGACTGATTATTTTTGTTTCGTTTTGTTTTGTTTTGTTTTGTTTTTCTCTGACTCGGTCCTCAGGCGAAGAGCTCATTTACCTGGATCCCCACACCACTCAGCCGGCCGTGGAGTCGGAGTCCGGCGTCGCCGTGGACGACCAGACCTACCACTGCCAGAGGAGTCCGCGGCGCATGAAGATCACCAGTCTGGACCCGTCCGTCGCACTGGTGAGATCTGGGGACGCGGGCGGCTAGCTTCCTTACTAATACATCATGACTTACTTTGCCAGCCTTCAAGGCAAGAACACACAAGAGTCTTTAAAAAAAAAAAATAGGTACATACATGAAAAATATAAAAAAAAAAAATTAATTAAAAAACGGTTAGCATGTTGCCTTCAAGTGGAAGTAAAAGTCCAAAAGTTAGTGGCAGCAACAAAAAGCAACCACCCTCAGTCTCCTAGCTGAAGAGGTTTTTTTTCTCTCATAGAATGCTTAATCAATCAAACTGATTAATAAGGCATGTGCTAATGCTAAAGGTGCGTTTAATGGCTCAAATGTACAGAATGACGAGCCGATTTCCCTGTCGCTGTCAGGGTTTTTTCTGCAAGACTGAGGAAGACTTTGACAGCTGGTGCAATCTGGTTCACCAGGTAGGGCTGATAATCTGGCAGAATTTCTGTATTTATCACTGTTTTCTGTCTCTTTCATTAGACCATACTCATTCTCTGTCCTTGGTATGTGTGTGTGTGCGTGTGTGTGTGTGTGTGTGTGTTTGCATCGGTGACCTCAAAAGGAGATTTTGAAGAAGAGGAATTTGAGAATGTTCGAGCTGGTCGAGAAACACCCCCCTCACTGGCCCCCTTTTGTCCCCCCCACCAAACCAGAGGTGCAGACCACAGGAGCAGGTACGAAAAAGTACACAAATTAAACTGACACTGATTTTTCAGGGTCGGTATTTGTCAAACTTCATAACTTCATTTGTCAAACATCCTCTTTGTGTCAATACAGGTATCACTACAGTTGTGTTAATTCTGGGGTTTGTCTCCCTCTAACCAGAGTTCATCGAGTCCACAGACAAGCTGTTTGAGTCGGAAGAGGAATTTGAGATTCTGAACGTGTGAGAGCCCGCTTCAGAGCGGTTTGTAAAACGGCAAAACCGAGCTTTAGAGAAGTCAACGTCGGTCTCTACGCTGTCAAAGTGCCTCAGAACCACACCAACACCAAGCACAACAACACGGTTACGCAAAAAAAAAAAAACAAAAAAAAAACCAAGCAAACAAATAAAAATCAGTAGTGGGGAAAAACAGACTGTTAAATACAGCCTGGACGACGTCGGACAACCGGCGCACGATTTTAGCAACGAATATTTTACGCTCTCACGCTGTCTCAACGGATAAAGCCAAGGATCATGGTAGCAGCGCTATGATATCTCGCCTCGTTTAGAGGCTCACGTAAAAGACTCCTGTGTCCTTTTTTTTTTGGATCGATTTGAGTTAACTGAGGACCTTTCCGTTGCATGGACTGTTTTTGTACTGTTTCGTCACGCCGTCACGCGTCGCAAGGATGGACGGAGGATCACCTGAGTGAGAAAAAAAGACACGTCGATTCTGTCTCTGGTGAAGCCATTGCCTCAAACACACAAACACACAGACACACACACACACACACACACACACTACCTCCTGATATAAGGAGACAACAGATATGCAGTTATAATGACAGTGTAAACTTTTTTTTGGAAAAGTGCCTCTCTTGGAAACATAACTATGCCCCTGAGTGATTATGGTTACGGTTTCCCCCCCATTCCTAATTTTTTGGACGGGTTCAGTAGTACAACCGCTTCACACTCTTGTACATATGCCTGGTAATAAAGATATTTAAACACCTTTTGCAGGCTAGCTGGTATTGGCTCCGCATACCAAATTATTGACTTGATTTCTTCAGGTAACTGCAAGAGGTGAGTTGGTTTAAGTAGTGAAACGCAGCTAAATAAAAATATGAATTTACACAGGTTAAAATGCTTTATTCTTTAAGGCTTAAGTTTATGGGAGAGTTTCACTTGAATACATTGTACTTAACAGAATAGGTGGGATGCTTATTCCCACCACGCTGAGTTCACATACAGAGAATTACTTTTTGTCCAGCAGAGGGCAGTGCTGCTCAGTTAAACTGAATAGTAATTTAACATTCATACGATATGTTTGTCTGGTAAGAAATGGTTGGCCTTAACACATCCACAGAAATGTTGCATCATATTGGAAATGGTAACGGGAGAAAAGTAAACAACTGACGAGTTGTCAAGGATACCTTGGCACTTTTTATTGCAATAGCTCTATTACAAGCAAACCAATCTGATAGATATACACCAAAATAAAATATAAAAATGTATAACTGACAAAAAAATTCCCTAGACACCCTCATCCTTAAAACAACGAAAGGAGGTGTCATGTCGCATGGTCAACAAGAGAAGGGATATCAAAATTACAATATTTACAAAAGGAAGACGGCATAAATAATGATCAAATTGAATCATTATTATCATCATCATCATCAACATCATCATCATCATCATCGTCATCATGATTCAGTCCCATCACAACCATCATCAGAATGAGCATTGAGTGTGATCATTAAAACAAGTGAGCTGCGATTTGTGAACACAGACTTTTACTAAATTTTTTTTTTAATTTTTAGTTCCCTTTCTTCCTTTCAGTCTCTGAAAAAGAAAAAAAAATGTTTACAACTTTTTGCACAATTTCAAACAATAAAGAGAGTATGTTCAGCCTCTACCCTCGGTAGAACCCAAAGTACAAAACAACAAGCTCAATTATTTTTCAGTCCGACACGGCAGTTATTGTGTAGAAAAAACCCCAAGAACGTTTACTACTGGTTCCTCGTTTCACATTTGTTCAATACTTACATTAAAGCAACGCATTATCATGACACAATAGCATGACACGAAAGCTAGTCAAAGAAAGGTGGGCGACCACAGCTGGTCCGCCGCTTGAAACGAATGGAAAAGTCACTGACAGACAGGTTTTTTTTGTTTTTTTTTTAATTATTTTTTTGTCCCACGTCTTTTTCAGGGGCTACTATGTAAAGCTAACACATCTCACTCACTATACGGCATTCCACCACAACCGCTACCCAACATCTCTTCGTATAAAGCTTTCAGGAACAGGCAAAGGAATTAGTTTTTAACCTTTGATAAGAAAAAAAGGAATGACCACGGGTAAGAGATAAGGGATAAACACGTGGTATGAAGCAAAGCTATATATATACACAGTTCTTTCCCTCTTCGGCCAACGATACTTTAATACACCAGTGATGCTCTACACAGACTGGCCCGTATACAGTGAACGTCATTGTACACATAAATAAATAAATAAATAAATAAATAAATAAATAAATAAATAAGGGTGTAATACATTATGTACGATGTCTGTGGAGAGGTGTATTGTGTGTTAGACTTGCAACGGGGGAAAAAATTGATCTGTAAACATCTTTCAAACGGTTGTCACAAACACACGTCTCCAGTGAGTCTGCGGAGGCATCAGAGAGTGACCGAAATTCTGCGTTATGTAAACAATACTGCATTGCATTTAGATTCCTCACAGAAAATCAAAACGTTTGAGTACTATGCTGTTATACTGACGGGATACCTGTACTTTGGCCCTCCATCCTGATTTTTTTTTTTTTAAATCTTTTTCTAAGTAAAAAATAAAAACGTCGACATTTCAAATAGCAATAAACAACACAAGCAAAGTGCTATTCAGATGATATATATCAATACTGTTTTTTTCAATCATCCTGTCCGTTATGAAGTGTTGTTTTCTGTCAAATTTTCCGTCAGTTGAATTTCTTGACCGCCCCCCCCCCCCACCCCCACCCCCACCCCCACCCCCACCAACTAGGTTGGACCAACGCCTATGAGTACCCATAGACGAAACTCTGAGAAGCTTTCACATTCTCAAACGTAATAACGGTCACGAGATCACCATTTCAGATGATTCAAAATACTGTACAGTATAAAGGACAGTTCGCACATGGAGCAAAGGCCAGAGCCCCACATCCCCCCTCCCCCGCCCTTTTACAATATATGTACAATATCTGACCAAAGACAATGTTCCTTGAAAAAAATATACACCTCGTATAAACAAAAGACGACACAAATAAGAGTGATATGTGTGCACGTGTGCGTGTAATGTGGAGAAAGCCGCGGGGCAACAGACATTTAACCAAGTGAATGGTTCACACACGAGCCCCCTTTATTTACAATGGTCTTCCAGGAACTGTTGTGATACGTCGCTGTGTGGGCGTGGTCAAAGTGGGTTGGGATATCAGGATGATCCATTTGCACCCAGGAGTGAGTAATAAATAAATAAATAAACAAACAAACAAACTAATAAATAAACAAATAAGTGCTTTGTTGCTGTTGTGGCTGAATCCGATTCAGAGCACACGAGTCAACCATGTAAACAAACGGAAACCAATAAATAAGTATTTCCAAAAACAAACAAATAAACAAACAAACAAACAAACAAAGGGAAAAAACAAAACAGTTGTTGAGGCAGTTATGTAGAAGATACGGAGCCAAAGTGGTTGTGCAATATATTGGTCTTTGTTCTCAGAGGTCTGATGAGGAGTCAGCTTCCCCTGTATTCAAGAGCTCTATAGATTCCCACTCTTCTGATTTTCCCCTGTGTACACATCCCTCACTCTAAAACAGTGCATGAGAGGGAGAGAGAGAGAGAGAGGGAGGGAGAGGGGAGAGAGATTATAAATCATTACTTACAAATGACATAAACTGATAAATATTGTAAACAGTGCTAGCTTTGCTCTGAGAGAACTTGTCTGTCTCTATTTTTGTCGAGTCATTACCCTGAAGGAACGCGCCAGCCAGGCTTTTACTTTAAAAAAGGAACTCAGAGACATAAAGCTTTACGATGTGGGGGAAAAAAAAACTGGCTGGTGTGAATATCAAATGCATATTTGCATAATCTACTGTGTAAGAGATTTGTGGAACAGCAGGCACAGAAAGAAAGAAAAAACAAAACAAAACAAAAACAGACAACATTTATTCCTTTAATTCAGATTTAGTCAGCAATCCCGACAGATACTTGTGTTCCAAATATGGTGTTGTTCAACTGATGGTGTCCGGTAAAAGATTCTGATTGGCTACTGGGAAGATCCAATTCTGTGCTATTGGACAGACAATGGCTGAGTATGTTTACATGAAAGTATGCTGAAGAAGGGGGAAAAATGCAAAGTTCTGGGTGTGGCCATCTAAACACCCAGACCGTATCTCAAAGTGTGAAGGATGTCGATATGCTGACAAGGCAGGTTTTTCTTTTTTATCATTGAGTTGTTAGTCAAACCAGAGGTTGTTTACACAGTTTGGTTATACCGCAAATTTTTTTTTTTTTTTCAAGCTTTATGGTTCAAGAATTCATCGATAACAACTGATTCAGCAATTACAACAACAACACCACAACATACAGAGGAACAACCATTAACACATGCAGGACACTGAAGATGAATTTGGTGCAAAGACAAATATGAGAGGAGATGTGGTTGGCAAATGAGACACACACACACACACATATATACACATAGACACACGCACACACGCACAAACACACACACGCACACACACACACACACAAACACACACACACGCGCGCGCACACACACACACGCACAAACACACGCGCACACACACACGCACAAACACACACACACAAACACAAACACACGCACGCACACACACACACGCGCGCGCGCACAAACACACACACACAAACACACTTGCACACACACACACGCGCGCGCACACACACACACACACACACACAGAAACGAGCCCTTGCTTCTTATTAAATCAGCGTATTTACTGCAGCACTTAACTTCAGGGAGATCAAATGAAATGGGTGAAAGTAAAATGAGGGTTGGGAAAAGAAAGTGGAGATGACAGGGGCTTCAGACGGGCTTCAGACGGCTGGCTCCCCTCATAATTGTAGCTCTTCTCGTGCTTCTGCTGAAATGCTCCAAAAAAAAAAAAAAAGACACACAAAGCCGGCGCGGCAAATCTCCCCCTCTATGTTCAACTACCTAACACCCAAACAAAATGCGTTACCGTGGCAACCCCACCTGTGATTCGCTGAGAGTATGCGGCTAAACCGCTAT
The DNA here is from genome assembly GCF_902362185.1 of Chanos chanos. Classification (NCBI taxonomy): domain Eukaryota; kingdom Metazoa; phylum Chordata; class Actinopteri; order Gonorynchiformes; family Chanidae; genus Chanos; species Chanos chanos. The sequence continues at coordinate 13,119,151 of NC_044510.1, forward strand.
GCTTGTTCTGTGACGTCTAAGTGTTTCCGTAGATGATTTTTAGGGGTTTTTTGGTGTTTTTTTTTCTTTTTCTTTGCATCTTTAGGAAGTGCAATCTAATGCTGACTTACCTCGGCAGCATTCTTTTTGACAAGCAAAAAAGAAAGAAAAAAAAAAAAGACGCTCTCAATTTGGCAAGACTGTCTTTCAATTCTTAAATTTGTCTTACGACTGACAAAACACAAATCGTGTATGATAACGCTAAGGATGCATTGAATTGTGAGCAACATTTCTTTAGTTAGGTGCCTTACAGGTTAACCCTGGGATCCAGAGAACCAGGTTATCCTTCTAAAGTGTTTGTGGGACGGGCCCATAGAATGTCTAACTGTGTCCATGATGTAAACCGGAACCATCTGGAAACCCCAATTTCAAAAGGTTGCTTCACCTCACTGTGAGCTTGTGGTGACTAAAGGACCTGGAGCCCGTTAACACAGTGAAATAAATACATGGATCTCTTCATTATCTGGAGACATGATATTCTGCACTGTCTGAAAACTGAAACCTCTAAACTTTAAATCCCTTCTTGATCCAGCTTGATCAGGGTTAATGCACACGTATGTTTATGAAAATCTTCAGTCAACATATTTTGAGAGGACTGCAGAAAACGCATCTTCCTCTGAGGGTATGCGCGAGTGGACCTTGTGCTCAAATGACCTTGTAGTACAAAAATTTAAAGGGAAAAAAGAAACGTAGAATGACTCCGATCATAATTCACGGCAAATAAACGAAAACGAAAACAAATCGCACTGCCTAAACAACGCCATGTTAAATTTGGGCTCTCGTGACATTTAAATTTCAGAGGCGAAATGCTTACCTTACTAAACAGCCTTTTGGTTTTTAAACTGTTTTCACATTATGCAATTTAATTTCTGACCCTTGTTGTGCCTAGGTGAGGACCCTGGGAAAGGTTAAACTGTAATTTATCAGAAAAAGGTCAATTCAGAGGCAGTCCAAGGACACAATAATGTTTATACTCCGCTATTTCCTTTTAATTTAATGTGGACTCAGATCCGAGCATCTCAAAGTTGAGTCATATCCCAAAAAAAACAACAACAAAAAAAAAAAAAAAAACAGCACAGTGGCTCTACAAAGATCATGAGGAACTGTGCTTGATTAATCAATGATACTAAATACTAATTTTCTTTTCTCTCTCCAAAAAGTGCAGTTTTCAGTGCAAAAAAAAAAGAACAAAAAAAGAAAAACACATTCAACTACTTCAAAAACAAAAACAAACAAACAAACAAAAAGAACATATTGAGGTTCCGTACCCTGTAAAAAACAGCAGCCAAATCTTAAAGGCATTCACAATGAAGGTCTAATCGACCATCAGAAGAGTTCATTAAGTGACTGTACTGTTCCTGAAAAGGCCCCTTGTTTACCTGTAGTAAACAGTAAACAGGACTAAAGTCATATCAATAACAACAGAAAACAAAAACAGTGAATGACAACACGTCTTAACACACTACTCCAACTCTTAACAAAACGAAACAATAACAATCATAAACTTCCTTTGCACCGTGCCGCTGTATGTTGTGGGTTACTTTTATTGCACTTTTCTCGCTTAATTACTTTTGCTCACCTGACACCTGTGCACTCCTTATTTGAAAAAAAAAAAAGAAGAAGAAGAAGAAGAAGAAGAAGAGGAAAAGGATGAGGAAGAAAAAAAAAATGCTTTGGGACACAGCATGCAAAACATTTTTAGGGTTATTCAGCTCCACGGCATTTGTAACAGAGAGGGAAGCAGAGATACAACCAACCTTTTGAGGCAGTGGTGTGTCCTCCTGATAAAGAGAAGTCTATACCGACGTAGGCCTCGCTCTCCTGGAGGTTGCTACGCCCTGGGCGCGAAGGAGGAGCATCGTGGGTAATCCTTGGGACTTCCCTCAGGTCGAGAGCGATATAGTTGAGGTAGCTGGATGAGGTGTCCAGGCATGGTGTTCCTCCAGCGGAGCCGAGACCGGGGGCAGGGGCGCCGTCGAGGATCCCGGGGTCGAGGTCATCCACGTGGGACCAGACGCTGTCGAACGAGGCCGAGTTCTGCCACCTGGCGCCCTCTGTCAGGTTGGGGACGGCGGGGACCCTGACGGCGGCGGGCGCGGGCACGAACGTCTCCGAGCTGTGTCTTCTCCTGCCTTGCGGGTCCGCCCTGATGACCTTGGGCTCCACCTGGAGGTTGGGAGGAGGAGGCGACTTTTCGGCGACGCACAGGTGCTGGAACATCCTAGAGGGGCTCCTGGCGTCCCCGCAGCCGCCGGCGCGAACGCTCTTGACGTCGAAGTCGCTCTGCGCCGCCTGGGCGTAGCTGCAAGCCATGGGTCGTGCGTAGTTTGGGGGATTCCAGGGTGCGACGAGGGAGTGGCGTGGAGGGCGGTCCTTCAGGAGACTGTCCATGTTCAGGCCCAGGTAGTCCTGGTCAGGGGATGGACAGCACAGTTCATAACAAGGCTGAGAGCTTGGAGTGGAAGGGGAGTTTGCCGCCGACGGGGAGACGACAGCGTGGGGCGTCCTGTCGCCGAAATCCATGTGGATGTACTCCCCTGGACTGGGAGGACTGGGAGGGTCCGGAGGGGATACCGCCACGTATTCCGTCTGATCGCGTTTCTCCCGGGAGGGAGTTTTGTAGGAGCGCGGGAGGGAAAAGTATGACCCGTGGGACTTGGGGCCTTCAGGCGACGCCTGCGCGTAGCCCTCCGCTGCGGCACTGAACGACATGTCCATGTACTCTTCGTAATCTGACTGGTTCCTACCACAGGGGCTGGACATCGCCGGCGATTGGCTGTCGCCGGGCAACATCATCATGTAGCCATGTCTGTCCTCCTGCTGTGAGCTGCATGGGTTTAGATCCAGGATGGAGGGATGGTGCGCTCTGGGTTGCATAGGGATGTATTCTGCGTCGTGAGAGGTCCCCATACCATACAGCATGGGCATGTAGCCGGCATCTTTAGGCGGTTTCTTCTTGCATTCAGAGTGGAGCGCGGGGGGTTTGGCTGGGTGATGTAATTCGGCGTAAGACTTGTAGCCCGACTTGAGGAAACACGAGCAGACCTGCTGTCTTCTGGGCTCTGCCGGGCTAGATTCGTCTAACGACGACGACGTCTGCGTCGCTTTCTGATGCGTCATGCCCACGCCCGAGCCCGGCTTGGGCTTCGAGGAGTGCGTAAGTTTGAAGAAGGTTCTCTCCATGTAACTGCTCTCCTCCTCGAACGTCCGGGCTCCGCCCTGCGCGTCCCTGTGCCAGTCCATGGCGATGTAGTCGGCCAGACAGTACTCCTCTCTCACGGGCGGGGTGTTGCCGCGGGATTCGGGGGTGCTGCTGCTCGCTCGGAAATACCTAAAGTCACAAGGGCTGGGGCAAAATTCGTCTGAGGAGTTGAAGCCTCCGTCGCTGGGGGAACCACAGATGGATGAGCTGGAGGGACGGGTGTGGGTGTCGGAGGCCGAACCGTGGCCGCTGCTGCTGGACACGCTGATGGGGCTGGTGGCGGACAGGAAGTGCGAGACGGGCAGGGAGGCGGATCGGGTGTGGTGCACGGAACCGGGCGAGGCCTGGGTGCAGCGGCTGCCGCTCTCCTCGCGCCCCACGCTCACGCCGGGCGTGTTCAGGTGCACCAGGCTGCCCGTGCCGGAACTCAGGGGTCGGTCCGACGTGCCCTCGCCCTCGCTGGAGGTTCGAAAACGCTGCCCGCTCGTCGTGCCTTTGTTCTTGCCCGTGGGCGGCGTGCCAGCCACAGACTCCGTCCTGGAGGGGCGTTGCAGCCCCGTCTGGCTGGGCGGGAGGTTGCCTAGGTGACGTCGGGTGGTGATGAATGGAATGGGGTTGGACCCTGATGACTGACTTTTGCTACGGGGCCTGAAGTCGGGGAAGGCTTTCAGCGCTTTCATGGTTTCCAGAATGGTCTCGTGCATGTTCTGAGCTACAACCGAGTCCTCCACCTGCACCCAAATCTCACCTGGGCCGATGGAGGAAGAGCGTCCCACCTCGATGAAGAAGAAGCTCTCAGAATGGCCGCAGCGGCGGATGTTCATCAACGGCAGGTTCACAGCAGGGGTCTCCGAGTTCAGCTTCACCAGGTGAATTGTTTTGGCAGAAAGGCACAGACGGTATACCCCCATTAAGTTCTTGGTCTGGCCCAAACCTTTGGGCTTGACGTTCACCTGCCAAACTTCCTTGAAAATCGTGCCAGGAGAAATCGTACCATAGCCATCGTCCAACTCGTCCACGTCCAACTGGCCTTTTTTGCCTTCTGTCATTAAATCAGTGAGGGCCAGGTACCATTCCTCCTGTTCTTGCTCGTTTTCAGCCACCATAGCAAAATATTCGTCTTTAGTATAAAGGGCAATGAGGTATTTGTTCTTAGCATCAGCCCTCTTGTTCACTGTAAAACACTGGGAAAGGAAGATGACCCTCTTGGGGGGGCACGCGACACTGGCAGTTGAAGAAGCAGCAGCAGCTTTCAGTGTATTCCGGAATTTCTTTTCACTGTCGTAATATTCCAGTCGGCTTGGGCCAAAGTGGCTAGGCCCCCTCAACACAAAAAATCTCTTGTGGCCGTGTTTTTGCTTCCTAAGGTAGCCACATTTCCAAATGTCTCTGTCCACACCACCAGAGCAAGCAGCGGCCGCAGCTAAAGCTACGGCGGTAGTGTCGGCGCTAAGAACACGACAAAAGGCAGAATCATGTACCTTATACTGCAGAGGCGGTAAAGATTTTCTCACCAAAGCATCCTGAGCGTTGTCGTCTGGGAAAAAATGTTGGACTTTGAAGTGGTAAGGCGGATGGTGCCTCCTTGGCTGAAGACCTTGATGAGCGGAGGCCGTCAAGTGTACTGGCAAGCGGGAGCCGCTATTATTGATTGAGTAGGAGGAGGAAGAGGAGGCGGCGGACGGTGGCTCCCCGGTGCAGGTATCGTCGTTGTCCGTGCTCGCCGACGCTGTTTTGGTGACGATGCGACGCGGCTGTGCCTCCATCGTCAACATAACGCCGTTGTTTTGAAAATTTGGCAAATCTTCCATGGGACAATGCAATTAAAGGTCACTCTACCTTGGTTACAATGATGCACGGCCCATTTTTGGTTGCAGGTCTGTAGTTCCAGTTATATTCACTCGTTCAAGTATGCCTCAACGTGGTCTGATATATTCTTCCAAACGATATCTACCATTAGCTGCACGACAACATGTTGCATCTTTGTAGACGTACCATTTTCGTTCTTTGCCATTTTCAATCTTTATTTCTCTCCCCTTCACTCATGGTGGCTACACATCACTACAACCCAGCGAAAACATCACGTGACGTAAACGTCACGGCACAATTTAGGGTGCACAGACGATGCTACAGGCTTCTGATAGGTCACAATGTAGAATATTGTATGATTGACAAAGCCATCACTCAATCAGAGTAACCTATTTGCTTACCGCGTTCATCTGATTGGAGATCTCTAAAGTGTCTGCTCCTGTGTATAGACAGAGGAGGAGCTTGTAGTGAAATATCTGTGTAATATGGGAATACAGGCGAGAAATAAGACGTTTTCGGAAAAGGCGAAGACGAATCTGTAAACAGTACATGTGCAATCGCTAACGTTTATTCGTTCCTTTTCATCAAAAGGTGTGTTACAAGGTGTCGGTCACAGAGGTCTAAATTTATTAACACCGGTTACTCAAAATTATTTTTCCCTGAGATACGCACATATCGGTCGCACGAGCAACTGTATGCGCGCTTCTTGTTACTTTATTATGTACTTTTTAATTTTTATTTTTATACGTAGTTAAATCTCTCCGCGTTTATACGTTCGACCTAATGTTATCGGTTTACCTTGCTTCTGTCCTACAGTACCCAATACTCTGTTCACGATTTTCCCCACAAGGCGAACGCGCGTCATAAAATGGCCACAGTACTGTACAATTATGTAAAGACGTAATCATCAAGATGAACAGTTTTGAGACATTCTGAGTCGACAGCAATATGGACGTCTGTCATAATATCCGAGATTAAACTGTTTTACAGCACTAATATTTTTTTTCCCGTGTAGGCATTCGCCTACTTTTTAAGGTCACTTGAGCAGCAGTTAAATACAAGACAAATACGGACTGATATACTCTCTCCAAAAATAAATAAAAATTTGAGGAGCGAATGTTTACGCATTACATATACAGTTACTGCTTTTGACATTAATCTGTCTGCCACGACTAAACTGGGTTTAGAGCGAGTTTAATCTGGTTAATATTGACCCCCCTTGACTATGTCCTTCTTATTGAAAATATATGGGATTAGCCATGTCTCATAAGCATTGCCACCTGGTAGCGTTATTGCGTCAGAACGGAACACCACGAGATCTAGTGGAGCGATCAGGTGCACCTATGGTTTAAATGTTTAAAATTTAGAATTATGATATTATGATAAATAATGATGGAAAAAGAAAACAACAACAAGAACAATGAAATCAAGAATTAATATTTTACCGAAAGGTTTTCATGTGTATGAAATACAGAAAACAATATGACTTCGTCGTACTTGTTCAGCACGTGACGGTAATCACAGGGATGTGAACCTCAGACGTCCCACTCTCAAGGGTTGCGGACCTAACTGTTTTGAACCAAAGAGGCATTTTTGACACAAGCGACAGCAAATACTTTAATGTACCAGTCAGCGTCAGTCAGTAGGCTATTTGTTTTACTGTTCTATCTTGATGATAAATAGCTTTGACAAAAACAAGCAACGGCAACACACAAAGCGTCGTATCCATACCTAAGTATATACACAAGTATATCAGAGCGGTAAGCAATCTCTTATCCTCGTACGTTTGAACAATTATCAGTCTATTTACATGAGAAAGGAGCAATACCATAGATGAAAAATGTGTACAACACCAAATGCACTGCATTCTGATGTGGGTTTTTTTTTTTCTTTTTCTTTTTTTTTTAACTCATTATTCACAACGGACAGCGTGCGCTGGGTGTGAGAGGCTGGGCCAGGCTTAGCGTGAGAATTTTCTCTGTGGCTATTTATAATCTCCATGGCCAAATTACGTTTGGAGAGCCTCTTACTAAAACATCCGATAATCTCCAGGTGCCCGGTCCAGATGATTCACACGAAAGGGCTTCTTGTCTTGTGGTCTTGGATCACCCAATGAATCCAGTAGTGTCTTTCAAGTAAAAGTCAGCATCACCTTGGAGGTTGTCCTTAGTCCTTTAGGAAAATACTTTGCTTACACTTAGTTATTGTAGATCTTCCTGTATCTTATACCAGGCAGTCCAGTTTCAGCACAGCTACAACGTATCTCTGTTATTAGTACATATTTTGTATGTGTCCATTCAAGCAATCATAGTCCCCTTAATTAAAAAAACAAACAAATGAATTTGACCTGTGTTTGAAAATGATCTTGGAGGAGTCGTTCAAGTATGTTCAGTATGTTCAGTCCAGAAGTTCAACCCAAAAAGCCCAACAAATCAGGGCTCTTGCTCACTTTCGGTCACTCTCTCTCTCTCTTTCTTGCTCACTTGCGCGCACGCTCTCTCTCTCTCTCTCTCTCTCTCTCTCACTCATTCACTTACGCTGTCTCTCTCTCACTTACACACACACACACACACCACACCCGGTCTCTCTTCACTCTGCCTTTTCAGTGATGGTGAATGGCAAAGTTCTCATCAACAACGTCTACTATGGGGACCCGGGCCACCCGCCGTACAGCCGACAACCTCCTCACAGCTTTCTGCAGCAGCAGCTTGAAGTCCCTCTCCATCTCTGGCCTGCAACAAAGAAAGAAGAGAAGAAAAAAGAGGAGAGGAGAGGAGAGGAGAGAAGAAGAGAAAAGAAGAGAAGAGGGAGAAGGAGAGGGCTCAGTTAGCAATAGAACAAGGTTCTTTCCACACCAAGTTTGTTTTTTCTGTTTTTAGTCTCTAGCTACTCTAAACATTGCAGAATGAAACGACTGTCATTTATAGCACCATCTTGTCTTGTTGATGTTTGAGGAGGAAGAGAGAAAAAAAAAAGGGAATGAGCGATGCAGACATGATTAAACGTTGAGTTTTACAGTGTTTGAAGGTTCTCAATTCAGTCCTTCAGCATCCCAGGCCACTTCACATAACGGTTCTTTTGCACCGATAGAATACCTAATTAAACCAATAGAACGTGTGGTTATTTGTTAATGACCATTTGAACTGCATGTTGTGTTGTTGTAGAACACGCATGCGGAGTGGAGTGGAATGGCCTCTGTGTTTGAGGGTGTTGCAGAAACAGTCCAAGAAAACAATGAGGCATTGGAACGAGGTTAGCAACCACTGACTATGAGACGTTTGTCAATTCAAAGAAATAAAACCAAACAACGAAAGAATTGAGGGATCCAGGAAAGGAGAAACATTAAGAACACGAGATGTTTTCTCTCCACTGGACGATGACGGAGCCAACGGACGGACGATGAGGCCAATGTGTAACGTTAAACGTCTTCGCGCGTACACGCTACCTCAGTTGTTTTTCTTGGCTTGCTGTTTCTCTGCCTTCTTCTTCTTGTATCGGGCTATCTCCTCCATCTGAAGGCCGTGAGCCATTTGTCTGAAAGATACATCGAAGAGGTACGATAAAAAAAAGCCAGCACCTGGGTTAGGCTGAGACCTGGGTTAGCCAGCTTAACTCCTGGGAGGCAAAGAATCCTTTTTAGATCAAGCACAGATGCATTAATGTCAATGTCAACTGTGTGACAGATCAGGCCAGACTCTTGTGTTTTTCTGCCCTGAAGGTAAATGTTAGTGGCTAGGCTAAAAGTTTCTCATCAGATTCACTCAGTAGTCCAGTTAACAATTAGCTGGAATTACGTCAACAAACGTAGCCTCCATGGAGCAAGGTTAGCCACCTCATAGTAAAACTTTGTCGAGAGATTGCTCACCCTGACTTGACTTCCGGGGGGACAGGCAGTGGTTTTGTGAAACCCTCTTTGCCAACAAGCCAGTAGGTCTCTTCCCCACCTTTGCCCTGGTGAGAGAGATTTGACTATTCAGTGGACTGGTAGCATTCTGGTGCTAAAACCTGCTAGCACATTTGCCAGCACATTTTAAATCATTTTAATCATTACGTCAGTCATTTTAAAAGGTAACATTTTTGGTGGGGCAGAGGGCTCACTTGATGATTATAACTACACAGTATCAGTATGAAATGCGAGTGAATATTTGGATGTCCATTGTGATCCAGTTGTCCATGTTTATGCACATAAAATTGATGTTTAGCTTTTTATTTCCCACCTTCACATTTGTGTAAGCTGATGTTATGAATCAGTGACTGAATTAACCTCTTTACGTTTTATGGAGTTAACTCTGTGCCTATGGAAGGTCGTTGTTTGTTTTTTTTTTTAAATTATTATTATTATTATTATTATTATTTGTCCGGGGGGAAAAAAAAGAAACAAGTACTCTCCATACCTTCTGTTCAGTTCGCTTGCGGAGTTCGGTCTTGTAACCCTCGTTCAGTTCCCGAAGGATCTTCGCAGTGCTGAGACTGATGTGGATGCGATACGCTGCGAGCAGAGAATACGACACGTTTTCCTTTAGTTTTACTGCAAGTTCCACTGTATACATCTATATATATATATATATGTGTGTGTGTGTGTGTGTGTGTGTGTGTGAAAATATGAACTCAGGCTAACTTGAAATCCCTTTCTGTATGTGCTCAGTCACATGACAAACTAGTCTTTGAGAAGTTTTCGAGTAGCTGTTCAGCAACTGAAAAGGATTCCTGCTTGTGTCTTTAACCTGTGATTATGTTTGTCCTTTAATGTGTGGATTTCTTAATCAACGTGAGAGAGCATGAGGATCTGAGAGAGGTCACCAAGTCGCTTTAGCTGATGCCTCAGTTGCAGGTGCGCTAGTCAAAGAAAAGGTAAAACTGTGTGTTGTGTCAAAGGGAAGAATGTTGAAAACATTACAGTAAGGAAATACTCCATGAGAAAAGAGGAACAGAAGTCTAAGGTCAATGACAAGGATAGAGGTTTGCTAAAAAAAAAAAAAAAACCACAACATTGACCAAACCTACACTGGTTCAAACACAGGAGAACAAATGTCAGTTGCTTAACACCTTTTTTTTCAGTTTCAGTTAACTGTTTAGTTACTTTCAGCTCACACTGCAGTTTATAAATAAAACCAAAATTTTCGACAGCACTAAGCAAAACTGAAAATCATCGTCACAGGCCCAGACTAGACCTAAACTGGGTCGGCTGAGAAAACAGGCTGCATAAGAGGCGGCTTTGCTAGAATATCATTCTCCTCCCGTCTCCATCTCCGTTCTTTGAAAATATGTTCCAAGCTCTGCTGGCTAACTCTTTTAATGTGTCTCAGACCGCTAGCTGTGCGCTTCCCTCCAACCTCCTTTAGATTCATTATTTATATGTGGCCTTCGCTTGCGCATTTTATATTAAGGTTCCCCAATAAACACGACAACAACAACAACAGTGCCCCCCTCCCAGAAGAAGAGCAGGGAGGTATTCCAGAAAGCAGGTTTAGTGAAAACTCAGAGTTAGTTAACTCAGAGGTAAGCAGTAAACCTCTAATAGAAGAGCCCTACGGCTTCATTCACCTAGCGAAACAAAGCCATAGGGCTCTTCTGTTAGGAGGTTTACTACTTGTTCTGAGTTAACTAACTCAAGAGCTTTCACTCAACCCGCTCTCTGGAACACCCCCCCCCCCCCCCCAAAAAGACTTGCACCAATTAACACGACAGACTTACGCAAGCCGGTGGACTCCATTCTGGAGGCTGTTGTGACGGTGTCACCGAACAAACAATATCGGGGCATCGTCAGTCCCACCACCCCAGCGACACATGGGCCTACGAAAACATCCAAAAACGCTCTGGTTAGTCTCTGCTTCCTCATATAACAGATAAATGGTCAGTTTTCCCATCATATTCCCCAGAGTTATCTATTTTTGAGTGGGGGGGAATGTAATGTAAGTAGAGTGTATCGATTATAAATAAATATATCGGTGGAGTTATGCACTGTGCAGTACATTCTCTTGTTGAGGCTAACACTCAGGGCAGTGTGCTTCAATATTCTTCAAGTTCAGTTTTCATTGTTTTTATCTTTATCTTTTATCTTTTCATTGTTTTAAAAAGCAGTGCAAGTTTTGGACCTATTTTGAAGCTCTACAAAAAAAAACAAGAAGAAGAAGAAGAAGAGGAAAAAGATGAAGAACTTGAGCTATTGTTTGGGCAGCTCTCTGTCACTTTTTAATAAAAAACCAGCATGTGGTTCATATCTGAAATTCTGAAAATTCTGAATGTGAGAGCGGTTTTTTTCCCGCTGGCGTTGCTGCAGAACCCTGACCGGAATGCAGTCCGATGCGGATGCGGACCGGCACTTCGGGCATGTGTCTCATCTTGAATGTTCCCACGGCGCTCAGGATGTCCAGCGACATGTTGGCGATCTCTGCGGCATGCCTGTTGCCGTTGGGGACCGGCAAACCAGAACCAACCATATATGCGTCCCCTATAGTTTCCACCTGAGGTTGGTAAAAATGGGGGATCTTTTTAAGTGCAATGCATCAGGGACTAACATGCGCTACTCATCACTTTAGCTTTAACAAATATGTATAAACAAGGCAGGAAAAAACACACAGCTGATTCTTTCGTAAGACTAACGGGAGCCTTGGATACTTTGCAGGTGATAAATACGGCATGAGATAAATAACTGGGGATCAAACACATTTCAATGCACTTTTATCTCCAGTATCAGAGCAAAACGAAGCGTTCTGATGACCTTATAGACGTCGTGGTTTCCAATAATCGCATCGAACAAGGTGTACAGGTCATTGAGGAGGTCGACAACCTCGATGGGCTCGCTGTTGGCAGAGATGGTGGTGAAACCCACGATGTCACTGAAGTACAGAGACACGCTGTCGAAGTGCTCAGGCTGCACCGTGGAGCCCAGCTTCAGGGTCTGGGCCACTGATCTGAAAGAGGCAAAGAATACACAATTACTGTCTTACAATCAGGAGGCGATTTTTTAGGAGGGATGAGGAGGGATGCCATCACCCTTGTTAGAGAAATGACCAAAATGCATCCCCCCTTGTTAACCTGCCATCCCCCCTATATACTCTATACAGTAGTGTCAGTGACCATTGGGCCACCCCCCCTTTTAAAAAATAACAAATCACCCACTGTCTTGCATATCACACTGTATTACAGAGGACACTGTGTTATGCTCTGTATTACGGAGTCAGACTGAATTACATACTGAACTACAAAATGGACTGTCTTATGGTAATGCTATTGATCCTATCAGTGTTGCATCTGTAATGTTATGCAGAACCCATGGAGTGTATTCTCTGAGCGTTTTCCCATGGACTTGTGTGTGATGAGATAACGATTCGTTTCTGTTTTTTGATGTCGCCGAAGAAAAACAAACAAACAAACAAAAAAAAAACGTCCTGTATAATTTGTGAATCATGCCTTTGTTGGCTTGTGTGGATAGACTTATGTATTTTTGATCGAGAAAGACAGCAGAGAGGATGAGAGGGAGACCTCAGAAACTACAGACGGACTTCATGAATTCAAAAATGTCTGAGTGTGTGTGTGTGTGTGTGAGTGTGAGTGTGAGTGTGTGAGTGTGCGTGTGTGTGTGTGAGTGTGTGAGTGTGTGTGTGTGTGTGTGTGTGTGTGTGTGTGTGTGAGTGTGTGTGTGTGAGTGTGTGTGTGGACTTTGGTACTCACGGGGGAAGCATCTGAGTCAGTAGTTTCTCTGTCTTCTGCTTCTCCAGCTCCAGTTCCTCCGTCCTTTCACAAATCAGGTCCTCAAGGTTACTGGAGTACTGCTCCAACATTCGCAGCATGGAGTCAATTATGTTAGTCTTCTTCCCTTTGTTAATGTTCCTGAACTGGAATTTAAAAAACAAACACACAAAAAAAACCCAAAGAAGATAATACCTTTAAAATCCAGGAGAAGAAAGCCAATTCATTTGCCTTCCCTGTTAAATTTAGAAGTTCCGGACTAATGTGTATGGAAATGCGAGCTGCTTGAATCCTGTTCTCGTGGGGGGGGAGAGAATCCTCTTGGTTTTCATACCAACCAAACTCCCTGATCTCTGACTGGCTGAAGAGTGTGCACACCTGTTAGCTGGGTAAAAATCTGGCTTTAAGCATGAAGCGAGAGTCAAAAGGGAGTCTGGACCTTCAAAACAGGACCCGATAAACTCTGTTAATAAGTACGATCGTTCTGTGGTCATTCATATATCAAATCTACTATAAACAATTTGTACACTAAACTATCAATACAGGCATCTGCTGCCAGATGTTTGCAGGGAAGGGTATGATGCTTACAAGATTTCATCACATCCTAGTTAGTTCTCATTATGGCTGTTAATTGAGTTTCGCTAACTGAACAACTCTGATAACCGACTGGTGAATATGATGACTGACTGTTGAATCTGATAACTGACTGGTGAATCTTATAACTGACTGGTGAATCTGATGACTGACTGGTGAATACGATAACTGACTGGTGAATATGATGACTGACTGGTGAATCTGATAACTGACTGGTGAATCTGATGACTGACTGGCGAATGTAGAGAGTACAGGGCTTTTTTTTATGTCACTCTATACATCTTTCGCAGGATTTCCAGATGCTTTGGGTTGCCGAGCTAATCCACACATTCGTTCAACTTGAAAACCAGCAGAGGCACTGACACCAGTTTTTTCAATGAACAAAAAAACATTAAGTGTAAATGAGAGGAAACCGAATGTATGGAATTGTCAGGGACGGCTGGGGATAGTTGCTACTGTATTAATAAAACAATTATGTTCGTTAACCTTTTTTGTAGGGCTGTCCTGAAGAGCACTGTACCTGTTCGAAAATCTCGTTAAAGTCGGGTCGTTTCTCAGGCTGTTCGTTCCAGCACTGCTTCACGAGCTCGATGCACTCCATGGGGGCGTGGTCTGCGGTCACGATCGGACGACACAGAGGAGGGGGCTTCCTGACCCTCTGAACAATTTCTGTTGGGCCAAGTAACATGTGTTATGGTCACACACAGGCAACACACGCACACACACAAACACACACACACACTATGTAGGTTTGTACAGACACAACAAGGGATGTGAGGCACAAGTCAGATGAGTTCATCAAACTTGTATTTCTATTTCTCTAACTTCCATTTCCATTACAAACATTTATCATTAAATTTGGCATCAAAGCAGTATCCAGGGCAAAGACTGACGCATGACATTCAACAGCTCAAATAACTATACCGTGCACAACGTAAGATCAATCCATCAATGCAACATCCAATGAAGTGGACGGGAGAAATCGTCCTACCGTCAGGTGATAGGCTGAGCATGAAAAAGGGCGGGCTTCGAAGCACCACCTCCTGCACGATGATGGAGAAGCTGTAGACGTCACCCTTCTGAGTGCCATTCTGACTGGGACAAGGCCCGCGCAGGATTTCAGGAGCTGTCCACAGTAGATCTGAAACACACACACAGAGACACTACCAAGTGAAATACATGGCTGTGTCATGTAATTTAAGGGATTGAGTAACTGACTGGATTAGCAGCAGTTTTTGTTAAGTTTAAGATATACAGTACAACACAAAGAGCCAGTATTGTCTACTGGGGACACGAATAGTTTTGACAGTCATCTGATCCAATGCACTGACACTGCTGATAGCCTCATACCCACAACACCTCTCACCAATGCAAAAGCTAATTCTCCCCTAAAAAACTATTTGTCTCTATGTCGCTTTTTTTTACCCTCTGGTGAAGGTTCTGCGTGGGGAAGCCTCTGAGCTTCTACGATGTCGTTGTAGCCGTAATCCGTGATCTTCAACACGAACCGCCCGTCCACCACACAGTTACGGGACTTCAGCCTCCCGTGGCACAGGCTCCTGTGATGCAGGTACCTCACTCCCTAAAAACATCACCCGTTTACCCTCAGCAAAATTAATCAAATATGCACAATACTTTAAGTGACTAGCACGCATGGTGGATGGAGCGCTTTGTGTGTTAACGTCAGTAATGATCTCTACTATCTAACTTAGTAAGTGAGAACTTTACGAGCTAAATCTTGCGGTTGTTGTATTGTATATTTGCATTGTATCATATACTCTTCCCACAGTGCAATTTCGCGCTACGAAGGACGCACAGACACAGTGCCCTGGCAATCTTTCACATGTGCTCAGATTTCTTATCGCCATGGTAGCATACGCACATACACGCGCACGTTTTCTATAAACGCCTGTAAATATTTATGCAAGAACCGTTCGTTGAACCATTCGGTATCACCGTGAGGACAATCTGACTCCAGCAGTCCAGGGAATTCTTTGACTGTAACTGCCGCAGAGCCGGAATTTGTTCAAGTGTATGTACTTTTCCAGAAGTCTGTTTTAAATCCGCTCTCTACGGCTCTGAGAGGCAAACTTCTGCCTGCTGTGGGTCTCAGCGATGAGTCATCGTAAGCCTGTAGGCCTGATTTTTTTTTTTTTAAAGCAAATATTCGACAGCTCGTGAATCTGAGATAGCTGTTCATGAACAAATATTGTGATAGATACGGTTTGCCATCAATAATTTGGCTTTGCTCGTCACCACACACTTTCTCATCGTATTTTCTTTAAATGTTTCGTTACTTGTATAACAGTAGCAAAGAGTGAAATAACACTTGCTCTCATTGTTTCTAACAGTAGAGGTCTAGGCTGTTAAGCCCTGGCAACAAAACTCACAGCTTTCCTGTGTGATGTCTAACAGCGATGTCTCTATAAATGTTTAAATGTCCATCCTTACATTTCTGCTAACTGCCAAGTCATGCTTAGATATCTGTACACCTTATCAGGCTAACAGATTTAGGCATTCAGGACAAGCACTGATAATTCTTTGTCCTCCTAAAGATCACCTTAATGAGATCCAACAACAGAGAGGACTTGAACATCCAGTCCAGTTTGACGTCCTGGTTGTGAAGCAGGTCTTCCAGACTCCCGCGAGAGCAGAATTCGGTTACTATGGCGAAGACGCCACAGTCGTGGAAGAAGCCCAGGAAGGGGTTTATGTTCTCATGCCGCAAATCCTTCATCTGTCAGGACAACAATAATGCCTGTCACTTCTCTGAGGACCTTATGGTAACAACTGGCGCCAACTAACAGGAAGCTCCTTAACCCGTCGATAGATATTAAGAATGACAGAGCATTTTTCTCACATTAACTTCTTCATTGACAATCAAATAGGTCATATTCGCCACTAAAGCTACCGCTGCTTCGGTGTTGGACTATTTAAAAAGTTCAAAAGACCACAAAATAGAATGAATCTAACACAACTGGAGGTGTGATCAATTTAAGCGTACCAGTTCAAATACGTCACCAGTCTTTGGGGTTATGGCTCCAAAATTCCCAGTGGGAAGTCTCTTCAGCCAAGCCCAGTCTCCCTGGAAATACATATGAACAATGGGAAATTGAAATAATCCAAATACACTTATTAATATGGACTACAAATCTGTAGTTAACAGATTTATGATAATAGTGGGAGAGGCACTGTTTGGATATGACTAGTGGGAATTTGAGGGACAAAAAAAAACCCATAGTATTGCAATGCGAAACTGTAGAGTCGAAATGCTATGACCTTACCTCAAAAATGACCACGTTAGAATTTTCATACGTGGCTGGTGTGATACAAGACGCGGTAGTCAAGGGAGATTTCAGATTGGCATCCATGTCCGAAGTCCGCCTACTTCCATCACCTGTTTTACTGTCCTCTGTGCTCAGCTTCTGAACATGTTTCATTACCATAAGATTTGAGAAAAAAAAAATCAGTCATTATCAGCGCAGTCTCTACAGTTTCTTAGATTCACACAGTGGACTTGCGTACAGCTAGTGGACCCCTTTAGTTGTCTTCACAAAGCCGCGTGATACACATCATCAAGAACGTTTGTTTAATAGGCCGCCGTTACGTTGTTTGTTTGTTTGTTTGTTTGTGAAAACAGAGGTGAAAAATGTTGTGAAAAGCGACACTGACCATATTACTGAGCGAGGGGTTGATGAACGTCACGTCCTCCAGCGTGAGGAGGATCTTGTTCTGACCTTTGACGATTCGGATCTTATTAATGCGACGCCTGAGAACGGAGCGTCAGAGGAGACGTGCAGAAAATTAGCAGATATCTACATAACATATATATATATAAGTGTGGTGTGTGTGTGTGTGTGTGTGTGTGTGTGTGTGTGTGTTTAATACCTCGCCATAGATGACTCATTTTATACCTGTCTTCAGAGTACTAACTGTTTCAGACAGGCATTGGGGCTAAGTGTTAAGGTCAGCTCAACTGGTAATGTGTGGTAATGCTGTGAGTGAGCTTGTACTCCTCTGCATATCAAGGGACACAGAGGAGTTGTTTACGCAAAGCGCACATGCCCAAAGGACCTATGAATAATAATCATAATAATCATAATAATCATGATATCAGTATTGTGTCACCCACACCTACGATAACTGTCAGTTAAAACGCTCACGGAAAACATGAGATTGAAGGGCTGGCTGTTAACACTATGTCACAAAAACTCTGCCACTCATGTGGCATTCAGTAATGGTTTCCTCGGCATGTATTTGACCTATGCAGAGGCAATTAGCGAAATTATTGCAAACTGACTTGTGCTTATGGAAACACTCTAACAGTGTTGATTATTCAAGCACTTAAGATACTCATTTGACCAAGATCTGTTATGTATTGGTTCAGTTGTTAGTGTCACAGTATAAAATCCCTGGATTCCTCAGTGAAACTAGGGATAATGGGGTTAGCTTTGGTGTAAAGGATTTAATGCTCAAATCTATGAACATTACTTACCTTATACAATATCCAAGACCAGTTGAGAGGAATATGACCAGGAATGCATACATGATGACTTTTAGTAACAGGACAGGATCCACGCCTGGACCGAGAGAGAGAGTCAGAGAAATTCGTTTTTTGAGATTTTGTCGGTTTTTTGAAATTCTGTGCTAGTGCTAGTGTTTTACAGCCACGCAGTCTGTTTCATCCCATGCCCCATATATCGCTGTTACTACATCCTCAGAGCACAAACCTGAGCGATGTTATTTTTTTTTTAAGATGAATAATCTAACGGGAGGAGTCTTTGAGAGGAAAAGCTACTGGGATCTGGGTATAAAGCATCCTCAAAAAGCGGAGGACTGCTCTCTTTGGAAATAAAACTGACAGAAGAAAACCAGCAAAACATTAGGCAAAGGCTGACAGCAGTGTTGGGTGGCAAAGTCAGCTGTGCAAAGCTTTCCTCCTTGGAGAGGGCTTAGAGTCATTGGTGGCTTGGAGATGTTGAAAATCCATGGTAATCTTTGGGATATCAGAGTTGCTATTTTCCCCCCCCCTTCTTGTTACCCAGGCTTTGTTAACTACAACATGACATCATTGCAACATGACTAACTTTGTGATGTCATCTTTGTGAGATCAGTAAGTTAGTACAAGGTCAGTATAGGCTCGTTCAAGGACACTGTTTAGTAGAAGCTCCAAAAAAAGCACTGAAACAAAAATTCAGTCAAAACGTGACTTCAGAATGAACCTTTTTGATTGTCAGTTTTCCCTTGGCACTCTCATGTAGGGCTTGAGTCAGTTTCTGGTCCATAGATTTTCAGCAAAAACCGGATCACCTTTAGTATAACCTGTTAATGGTATAGTCAGCTGTTGCTCCATCATGGAGCTAGAAAATCTGTATGTAGATATTACATTACAAGAGTGTTTCTGTGTCCTGTGGCTCCATTCTGCACTACCTCAACAATCAATCCCTTTACTTTTCTCAAATTAAAGAATATCTTAAATCATGACTGGATGTAGCATGCCAGTTTACATTCAACTTACGTTATGTTGTGTTATGTTATTTATATTTTGTCTAAATATTAGGCTTTTTGCAACGTGTGTAACTGTAAAGTGTATCTGAATTGGCATGATTAGTGCTGTTCTAACTTCCCAATGAGTGCATGTTCCCACCTCTAGAACAAAGACTCCCTTGAGTGAACCAGCAGCTGGAGTCAGCCTTGGGCTGGGTGCCTCCAGGAAAGTGGATAGGCCGGCCCAAGTAACGGATCATGTTAGTTTCCATTTCCACTTTGTGGGTGGGATGAAGTTCCCAGGAGAGTCCATCTGTGTCCAGAACTACAAAATCTACCAGGACCATCCCAGAGCCATTGGTACGGACCCTCTGGCTGAAGCCTTGAAACACAATGTTTTTACTGTGCTGTGCGAGGTTAGCTCCGGAGAGCCAGGTTCTGGAATCACGGACACTTTGCATAGCATTGGCTATGAAGAGAATCGACGTGTAGATACTGCCAAAGAGTGGGGATACCTGCCATGAGAAAAAGGAATGTTTGGTCAGGATATTTGGTACTGAAGATGTTGACATTTCCACCTTTTTTGTTCTACATTGCATATTGGACACGTCGCATACCTCAACAAAATCCTAAGTAGGTGAACGTGCACTCTTAGCTTTAAACTGCCACTCAACTATCTGGATGCTAAATGATTTATGTAACCCCAGATCTTAGATCCTTAGATTCTCTTCAGATCCAAAATTTAACATGCAGACAAGTACTTAAAAAAAAAAAAAAAAATCATCATCATTTGTGAATGAGGGCAGCTCAGCTCTTATTCATTGAAGAAGCTACTTCATGCTGTCAGTCCCAGTGACTTAACTAAACGCAGCACCTGATCGGGTCTGATGTGAGCAGGGATCTGTTTTGTGTTGACAGCCTCTTGATAGGCGTGGTAGAACGAGTTCTCCTCCGAATCCATGGTGATCGTCAACACGGCGTCGTAGGCTCGCGTCAGTTTGCTGTTGCTGTGCAGGGCTTGGTAGTCTACTTTCCGATAGGGTAGACTGTACAGCATTGTGTCATAGGGCACAAACACCAGAGAGCCTTCTGTCAAACGCATATCCAGAGCCATCTCCAGAAGCAGCTTCTGTGTTACTCCACCAATTAGGACAGAATGCATGCAGAGGATCACCACTAGGGGCAGTCATGAAAAAAAAAAAAAAGGAAGGAAGGAAAAGGCAAAAACATATATCATATGGTTCAGGCGTTGTTACGTGTCACCTTTTTAAAACAAACTACGCCAAAAAAGTAAGTGAAGCTAACCAAGGCTGATGTAACTGCAGTATTACCAATTATCTGGAGAAGGTACAGTTAAGGCCAGGTTAGCATTAGCCATTACGGACTGAGAACA
Organism: Chanos chanos; assembly: GCF_902362185.1. Lineage (NCBI taxonomy): Eukaryota > Metazoa > Chordata > Actinopteri > Gonorynchiformes > Chanidae > Chanos > Chanos chanos. Next base: position 13,139,367 of record NC_044510.1, read on the forward strand.
AGAGTTACTCCTTTTTTCAGTTCTCCTGTATTTCTCCTTGTAATCAGAAGCCAGAAAGCACTTACTGCGCAACTCCTTCATCTTCCTGACCTTGACTAGGGTATGCCGCATGCTTTCGGGGTCGTTACTCGTGGCAAGAACCATCCTGACAGGAAACCCACGGCTGCGCAAGGAGTCAGCTACCTTGGTGGCCGTGTCAACCCACATCTCTTCCGCTGACGCCACCACAGCCATGTTGGCCCAGTGGAAGTGCTGTGCCAATTTAACTAGCACCAAAATGGGAGAAGGAAATATTTGGTTGAAGGTGGGGTACCTCCATGCGTTGTCTAGCTCATAGTTTACACACCCCCAGGAGAACAGAGCTTTGTTCCAATTTTTTGCCAGCAGGGAAGCTGCGTCACAGTACCCTGGATTGAAAGGGCCCAGGAAGGCAGAGGCACGGGTGTAGTAGCCCAGGAAGCTCTTCAGGGCCAATGAGGTCCTGCAGTCCTCGTCCAGAAGGACATACTCGAAGGTGGATCCAAGAGACAACGCAAGGTCTCGGTTAACCCTATCCACTGCTAGCTGGGCTGCAACCTTTGGCAAGGCCTTGGCAAAAAGTGGGTCACATGACCACGGTCCAACCACCCCAACCCGGAAGACTGCTGCCCGGGCCATACAGGGGAGGCTAAGTGTGGTCAGCAGGAACCAGAGGAGCCAAGCTCCATGTGGAGGATAAGGGAATTTAGGCTCCTTGACTGGTCCTCCGGCTGGACATGCATACGCAGGGAGGTGGGAGTGCTCTAGCTGCAGCAGCATTTTTGTCAGTGCTGCCACAGGCAGGGGACCAGTGGATTATCCCTTACACAGTACCTTTTCCCAAGCCAGAAAGCCCTGTGAGAGAGATAAGATAGCGCCTTTTACTGGACACATCCTCTGCACAGTATACTTAAGAGGGTCTGTGAAGGAATATTACACGTGATAATCCAATTAACCAAGTCTTTATCACTATCAGGATTTGCTACCTGTTCCTAGGGAGGTTGAGGATTTTTTTTCTCTACTTACCTCCATCAACTCAGTATTTACACATTACAGCAGATCAGGGTGGACAATTAGCACCAGCCAAATGCTGGTAAAATATGAAAGTGGCTGGTGGATTTCAGACACAAAATAATGATTTACTATTGAGCAGCTGGTGAGTTTGAACATTTATCTGTCAGTGGCTCATAGATGTTCACATTTTAAAAAGTTAATTTCCCACCCTGCAGCAGATCAATTCCCGACCCCCCCCTCTCCACCGAACAGAGTTATAGCATGGCTTGCCAAAGGGCATTTAACTCTATATTGCACACAGTTCAGATTATTTGACCACAAAGCAATGGTAATGAACCTAATGAGAACAGTGATATGTTTTGAAATGCAGAATTTACCTTGTATTTGGGTGGTTAGCGCCTCATACAAATGACTTAATGTACAGTTCTTAATTTTATTTATTTATTTATTTATTTATTTTAGTGACAACCAGCAAACCAAAAGTGCTTCTGAGGAAAATCAGCATTAGCACTTAATGTTTAACATGTTTGAAAGCAAGTTTGACTTTCATTTCATGGAGCTGGTTAAATATAGAAATGCAAAAATATGATGGAAATATCTAAAAATGTAATGTTCTTACCATAACAGAACCAGTTGCGTATGCCAAATAACCTCATGGCTTTTCCTTGGAGAGATACCTCAGCATATTGAATAAATCCACCGAAAAAAAAAGATGAAATGGAATTGCTAAAGAGCACCAAAAAAAGTTCAGTCCATACTGAAAAAACTTTCACAGTAGGGTGAAGAAAACATGAGAAAAATCGGTAGCTGTACAGGTTTGAGTTTCTGTATCTCTCAGTGTAGTGATGCATGTAATCTCTTCAAAGTCGATCTGTTTTGCGTAAGCGACAAGGCAGATTTAGACTGACCTGAGGATTATATTAATTCCCCACATACCTGCACGTTCACTCATACACAACTATATACCTGCCAGACTGTTATACATTTCTGAATGTGTGTGTGTGTGTGTGTGTGTAAAGGGGAAGGCTTTGGTGATTCTGTAAAACTATGAATGACGATATACTGAACGATCAGTTGAGCCTCATGCTGTATGTGTTCACGACAGACACACGGGTTCACACATAAATAGAAATTTTAATAAATGAATATGTATGCAAATTTACAGTAATGTAGTCATGGCAACTCTCATTTATGTACAACAGCAGGCTTGCTGTTTGACCAAATGCTTCTTTCTTTCTCAACATATCAGTATACAGAACTTACCTAGGAAAATAACCCATGTTATATTGTATTTAATATGGTATGTATGTATTTACTTGGTATTCAGCAGTTGGAAACATACATGATGTGCATCATAAAACTTACATTTTGACAGGACAGTTCCCACAATGTGTACATGTTTCATAACTGATTCACTTGTAATTTGTAATTTACAGAATTAAAATTGATTTTGCATTACTCATTAAGTCTGAGGGGGAAAAAAAACAAACAAACAAATGCAGTTAGTTATTTTCTGCACTAGCAGAGATAGATCTTAGTAACAGAGAACTCAGAGAAGATGCAGCAAACACAAGCTCTTTACAAGCTAGTTGCTGGTAACAGTTGTTCACATGCTTACATAAGCAATACCATGGCAAACCAACACAATAGTTACGACAATAGCCGAAAGCAAGCGTTCAAAGAATACGTGGTCATATGCAGATCTATGTCAAATACTGTTTGTGTTTGAATTGACTGAATTGATTGTCCAAAAATTTGTCAAGTCTTTCTTTTCTTTTTTTATCTCTTTTTTTTTTTTTTTTGTTCTGTCACTTGAACAAAATGTTAATTTTTTTTCTTGACTGAATACACTGAAAGACTCCATAAAGCTTTCAGAGGAAAATGGCTTGGTATTGATTTGTGTTATTGATCTTTGATTCATTCAACCTCACGAGAAATGAAATAACCATGTACATGGGAATCATGTCAGTGCGTTGACACATGGCCAGAGCAAACGCCTAAATTACCCTTCGTATGAAACTTTATTTAGATTGGGCAAGCTCTGACGCAATCGTGCCCGGTGGTTTGGAGCTTCTGAGCATCTCTGTCGCCGACATTCGGCCGCCCGACGTGGCCTTCGCGCTCCTCGTCCTCCGTAGAAGAGCCATGAAGTTATCGTTTTGAGAGGTGGTCTTGGACGTGCCACCAAGGGTCAGATTGCCAAGGTCGCTTTGCTTACCCTCAAGGGAATCCTTACGTCCAAAGAGTTTTCTCTTAGACCTGATGAATGGGGAAAGATTCATGAGATGGGGAAATAAAGCTGGTTCCAACTTACACAAACCTGGTGCGATACAAAAGCACCGTTCAAAGTGTGTGCAACAATACGCTACTCAGACTGCAGACAATGGAATTTCGATCTTCCAGTCTTTGATAGTGTTTTTGATTGTAACAAACCTGTGAATGATGGTGAATAAGTCCTCTGTTGTGTGAGATATGGGTTTATGGACAAACACATCATCCTCTTCCTCCACTAAGTTTAAAGCTCCCAAGTCAGGAATCATCTCCTTGGTTTTATCATATGTTAAATATTCCACTGGAGAGATAAAAAAAAAAAAAATCAACGACATAAGACAATCAAAACATTACATTACAAACAATGTTTTATCCAATGTAACTTCCAAAACAAAAACACTGTCAGGTATACCAAGCGTGGCAGTTAACGCTCAAACTGACGAAGCATGGTCTACATTAGCACGTGTCTCTCACCTGCTGTGCTTGACTGTGATTTCCCAATGGAAACCTGAGCGCTCGGAATGACCCCATAGACTGTGACGCGGTAGCGGCTCTTCGGAGAAGTGACTGACCCATCAGAGTAGTTCTGTGGAGACTGGACATGCTTCTCTGAGTTTCCAACACCAGACATCACATCGTCAGGTGCCTGGACCATGTCGGGTTTCCTCGGGACTGGAGGAGCAGGTGCTTTCCTCTTCTTCTGGGGTTCATTTTGGCTTGGATCTGTGTTTTTGCTGGAGTTACAGCGGGACTGTGAGCTGCTAAAGTCTTGTTGCCCTGTTGGATTATGCTTATGATCCATACTAACATCAGGAGGAGACCATGTTTTGGGTTTAATTTTGTTCACCTTTGTGTGGATGCTACTCTGGTCAACACAGGTTGGTGGAGAATCTGGGCCACACTGAGGGGCCCGTGACGTTTGGTTGGTTGGCAACTTGGACAGAGATGGCTTGGGTGCCACTGGTGGCTTGGCTTTGGGACTTTGCTGAGGACACTGAGAGCAGCCCTCTCTTTCCGACTCCTCCTCAATAACTTCCGAGATGCTGTCTCGAGTGCTCTCTGGGTCTGAGCTGCTGACAGAGCGCAAGCGCACATTGTTCAGATCCTCTTGGGTCACAAATGGCATCACCAACATGCTTTTGGCGAGCCTCTGTTTTGGCCGTGTGGTGGCTGATGCATCTGAGTAACGGCGTGTCACTTCGGGCTGGACAGGGGACGGATTCGGGTCGGGAGACACCTGTTGAGTTTCAGGCAGCTGAAGGGACAACCTTGCCCTGCAGTTTCTTGCCCTCTGGCCAGGGCCGCTGCTGGCAGACTTGGGTCGCATCCTGCAGCCCAAGGGTGAAGGACCAGTGATGGCGGACATCAGGACAGGTTGAGTGGGCGTCTCACACTGGCTTGAATAGCCACTAGAGGGGGATGTTGAGCCCAAGAGTTTGGAAGGGGACGGTAGAGAAGGCTGAGTAGGCGAGGAAAGTGAGGACGTTGGAGAGCAGTTAGAATCGGAGTTGCTGGGAATCCTTGCACTCTGGTGAGGAGGAGTGCTTGCCGTTGTGGTTGAAGTGGACAGAGCCCTGCACGGTTCACTAGACCTAAGCTCATTAAGTGGTCGGTTGCAAGAAAGAGACTGTTTCAGTGGCGTTTTAGCTTGCTTGCCAGCACCGGTTACGGTTTGCCCGTTTTTGCCAGCCTCTGACTTGGGTAAAGGGATGAGGTCTGGTAGAAGCAGGTTGAACTGGGCATCGCTTGGAACGTACAGGCTCTGGGTACGACGTTCCTTAGGTGGCAATTCTGTGAGTTTCTGCAACGATACTGTCCGCACCGGTGGATCCGGTCTTCTCTTCGCTTTCCTAAGGACGATGCTCCGAGCCCGAGACCTTGGCACTGCGTCCGGTAGGTGGTCGCCCCTTCTTAGCGAAGTGCTGTCACTGCCGCTGTCCTCAGAGCTACTCGAGTAGGAAAGGGCATAGCTCTCGCATCGGCGTCGGGTCCCCGGTGGGTTAGCGGCAGCCGTCGTGGAGAGGGAAAGCGAACGGCGGTGGTGTTCCATAGCGCTGGTGGGCCTGCTTTTCCTGTCCTTCTGCGAGGCAACGTCCGAACCACCCTTTTTATCCTCCATTCTAGCGGTTGTGGAGACAGGTGCATTCAGAGAGGCAACAGGCTGCTTCTTGGAACTCTGGGATGTGGGGCTTAACTTCTTAGATGAGTATGTCCCCTCAGGATGCTGACACGACGAAGGAGGTTTGATGACATCAGGACAAGGCGCCAACATATAGCTCAGGGACTCCTTCCAGTCGGGACAGAAGGTGGAGCCTTTGGGGCCATTCCAGGTGTGGGTACGACACACCAGAGTTGTGTGGTCCATCCTTCAGCAGTGAATGTAGTAAGGTTTGACGTTTCAGTTTAAATGTCACTGTGTTTGTCTTAGTTGCAGCAGGATGACATTGGTAACAGAAGATTAGAGTAGGTATCTTGGAAGAAGATTGTAGTGCAATATGTGATATCCTGTGGAAGAAGAGACCAACAGAAAGTCATGCATGGTGTAATGCGGAGCATTCATTCATTCATTCATTCATTCTCAAAGCCGCTTATCCCAATTAGGGTCGCGGGGGGTGCCGGAGCCTATCGCAGCGTTCACTGGACAAGTCGCCAGTCAATCGCAGTAACGCAGAACAAAAGGTCATTTTTTTTGCCCCTCAAGACTCAAGGGGACTGCTGTCTGTCTCTATGTACAAACTGATGACGTCATTGTCAACGAAACTTTTTTTTTTTTTTACTAAACGCAGTGAGGGAATACAAGAACAAACGCATGAGTCTATCTTGGTCTTTGTTTGGCATGTGAGTGGGTGTTTGCCATGGCAACAGTTACCTGTTCAACCACACACGCAGAGAAGCAAAGAAAGGAAACCCATGAGAAACGTTTATAGTACAAATTATGGCTTCGACCCAGAAGCAATGGTAATCACTGAGGGGAGAGCACCGTTAGGGGAAAAAAAATTCCTGAACAAATGCCTCGTAGAGCCATTTTACTTACGCTGTTTCAATAAGATTCGTGAGAGCTAAAAAAAAAAAGATGTTTTCTGAGCCATAAAAGTTACCTTGTCAATCATGCTGTAGTGGTCTACGTGAGAAGACAGTATAAAAACCGTAATGTGTCATGACTGACATTTAAAATGATTTGGGTTAGACATTCAGATGGAATTATCAAGATCACAGCATTTACTATTGCCTCTATGTTAAAGATAAGAAAATATTGTCCCTGACATTTGGTGTGGCAGGGAGACTAGGGACCCACTGACATTCTGAATTTGTACAGCTGTTAATAATTAAAAAAAGAAAAGAAAAGTTTTGAGTGCAAGATGAAGATAGCTACGTTTTCTGAATTCCTATGTTCCATTCATTTCCTAAATTCCTCACTGTCTGGGTTCTCTTTGCCCTTGTCTCTGTCTTTCTCTTTTTTTAAATCTCTCTCTCTCTCTCTCTTTCTATGAAACACAGAAACTCTGTAAGAACAATGAAGCGAAATGAATACATTGATACAAGAAAGCAGAAACGAAGACACATGCACCCTAGTCCACCCTAAGAAAGGTACAAAAAAAACCCTCTAAAAAAAACACGCACAGCTGTCATTGGTTGCACTCTATGCTTCAGTAATGTTTACCAAAACTAAACGCAACATTCCAACAATAGCTCCCCCAAGGCACTTAAATAGAACGTGTTCGACCCCCCGATGACACCGTCACTGTTCCACTGAGCTGTGGAAAGGAACACCCAAGGCAACCAAAAACGTTTATTCATTTTAAACCGACCGAATTCCATGTCAGCCTCCTGCCTGGTCAATTAAGCGTGATGAGCAGTAACAACAAATTTCAACAAATTTCAAGGACACGGAAAAGAATCTGCTTGAAGATGAAACAAAACTGCCAAACTCGCCGGGATTTACA